>NC_048222.1:122617317-122643497 GCF_002007445.2 Ailuropoda melanoleuca
TTTTTAAAAAATATATTTACAGCTTTAGTCATCACTAGCTAACTTATTGAAAGTAGAATAAAAAATACTAGTTCTATCACACAGGTTTTCATGATGCCATTGATGAATATCTGAGTAGGAATTATGACACTAAATGTTTAATACTATATTTTTTGAATGGGTGATTATAAGAAGAAACAAAATGCCATAATGAGCCATGAATAATGTACATTGGGACTAACAGTGGGGATAAATTAAGACATACTAGTATGCTAATGACAATGGATAATGGTTTGGACGGTGTGGAGAACTCTGGTGCCATTTCCTCATTCCTAGCCTCATGAGTTTTCTAAATAACCTCTAGAAAAGCCCAGTACAGATGATTCAGCAACTTTATGTCTTTTAGCTTTCATACAGAAGAATATCCCATCCAAAAATATTTATGATTTAGTTAACAGATTTCTCCAGACTTAAAAATGCTCAGCCACAGCATATACTAAGTGTTTAATAGTGTTGAGTGGTAGGGATGTTATAGTGTAGAATGTTCCTTATTATAAATGACCTACAGTGCTAGAATGGTTCCCCTATAACCATACAGTTGTGTTTTCTTTTGTTTTTTAAGAAACAAAAATTCAATTTGGAAAATTCTATTTGAAAATTCACTGATGGCATCTTTTTGAAATATCAGAAAATCAGACCACACTAAGGCAGAAATTCTACACAGTAACAATCATCTAGAACTGAACACAGGTTTAGACCTATACACACCAGGGTGCTCAATCAATAAAACATGGAGGTTTGGCTTTAATTTTTGAGCAGTCTCTTTTAGTGCAAAAACTGTCCCCAGACAATTTGAGTGTAGCTTACATTCACCTACTTCTTTTTTTTTTTTTAATTGGGGAAAACTTGAATTCATTGACCTAACCCAAAAGCAAGTGTTTTAGATTGATTATTTAAGCCTTTGGTTCCCAATGTAATTTGAGTACAGGCTTTACAGAGCTATGCACTAGAAGACTCCAGTTGTTTCTTTCTGAGAAATGTTTCCTACTCTAAGCTTGTGTCATTCTTTTACCTTACCTGACTTCCCCTTTAAGGCCATTTGAATTAAGGATCCCTGATTTATAGTCAGACCAACCTAGGTTAAATCCCAGTTCTGCCACTTAGAAGTTGTAAAATCTGGGACAAATCAATCAACCTCTTTGAGTCTCAGTATAAATAAATAAATAAATAATACATAAATAAATACATAAATAAATCTATTAGTGTGCAGTCCAAAAGCACAGCTACAAGAGCCTTCTGGGAATAAATTCCTTATATAATCTTGGGGCTGGGGTATGGGCAGGCTGGACATCTGGAAAAAGGAGTTGGAACATCAGAGAAAGTCACTAATTCATCTGATGAACTGGCACTGGGCACAAGTCAGAGTTTTCTGGAAAATCCAAGTCCAAGCCTGTTGAACCACCAAAACAAGACTATGAGAAGGCTGTTCCTGGAGAGGTACATGAGAACCCATGGCCTCTATTTATCTGTGTGCCATAATCAATTGTCTGATCTAGATCTGTTGCTGCTGTTGGCCAGCAGACCTATCCATCCAGAAAACAAACTCAACACAGGACAAAGGAGCAGGAAGCTGGAACTCACTGGGCACTTCTGTTTCTGACCATCACAATTACCTGTGAGTAATGATTGTTTCCCTCACTTGCATCCTCCAAATCTCACACAAGTTCCTCCTTCAGCCAACTCTTACCAAAACTCGACAAGAAAGATAATTCAGGAACATGAATTCCAACTTAGCCAAGTAGATGCAAATCAAGAATCTACCTCACAGAGCTAATGAAAATTCTTACTGTATTATACTATAATCCAGTTAATCAGTTGTCTCTGAGAGGAATGTCATGCCAGATCTGAAAGAAACCTCTATATATTTGAAACTTAGTCTAAAGATTACAATTATTCTTAAATGAGTGAGCAGTGTAAAGTGAGCTAAAAATTTCATTAGTGCAAATTTTTAATGCAGAATCTGAAGCACATCATTTGAAAGAAATCCCTACTAAACATCCCTTAATTATCACTGAGTTTCTCTCCCTTTGATTTCTTGCCCTCTTTCACAGGATATTTTGCCTTTTGGGCTCCTGTCTTCCTCCATTTGGGGATATGTCCTGTGATGGTTAATTTTATGGATAAATCTTTCATTATCACCAGTGAACATGGATTGGATAATAATAATGATTTCAAAAGAAAACTCACAACTCACAACTCACAACTCACAGGTCCCGTTGACCACAACTGGGGACCCAGATATTTGGCTGAACATTATTTATAAGTGTGTCTCAAGGATGTTTCGGGATAAGACTGGCATTCAGATAAGTAGACTGAATAAAGCAGATTATCCTTCCCAATGTGGGTGGGGTGGATATTATCCAAACCATTGAGAAACGACAAATTCACTCTCTGTCTGACTCTTGAGCTGGTACACTGGTCTTCTCCTACATTCATACCAGAACTCATACTATCAGATTGTCTAGACTTCAAAATCTGACTGGGACTGACACCACTGGTTCCACAAACTTAGTGGCTTAAAAAAACACACAATTTACTGTGGTTTCCATGGGTCAGGAATCTAGGCATGGCTTAGGTGGGTCCTCTACTCAGGGTCCTAGAGACCGCCATCAAGTTGTTCACTGCACTATGCTGTAATCTGGAGGTTTAAGATGGGAAGGATCTGCCAGAGGTCATTCAGGTTGTTGGCAGAATCATTTTCTTGCAGCAAAAGTCACAGTGGTTTCCTGCATCAAGGTCAACAGGAAACATCTCTGAACTCAGGGAGGGCCTAAGATTCTCTTTTAAGAGCTCTCACTGGATTATATCAGAGACCCACCCAAGAGAATTTTTCATTAGATTAACTCAAAAGCTCTCCATGTGAGGATGCAGTAACTTGGCACTCTGTATCTGGAAGAGGGCTCTCACCAGAACCTGACCATGTTGACACCCTGATCTTGGACTTCCAGTCTTCATAACTGTGAGAGATAAATTTCTGTTGTTTATAGGACATCCAGTTTATACTACTTTGGTAGAGCAATCTAAACTAAGACATCTGTGCAACAACATTATTAATCTTTCTATGATATCAAAAATTAAGAGCAATATAAATATGCAAAAGTAGAGAATAGTTAAGGAAATTATGGTTTATTAATACTGTGATATTTGTGATATCATTGTTATATCATGTATGAGAGGAGTCTATTTACCCTATTGTAGAAAAAAAAAGTTTAGATAGATTTCTAGGTAGAGAATAAGAACAGACTATAAGACAGTATGAAATATATGTAACCATTTCACTTTATATATACACTAAAAACACACCGCTTTGATTCTTCCATCTGTTGTTGTTTTTTTAAGATTTTTGCATTTATTTTAGAGAGAGGGTGAGCGCAAGCACGAGCAGGAAATGCAGAGGGCAAGGGAGAGATAGAATCTCAAGCAGACTCCACACTCAGTGCAGAGCCTGACATGGGGCTCGATCTCACCACCATGAAATCATGAGATCATGACCATGAGATCACTATCTGAGCTGAAACCAAGAGTTGGAGGCTTAACCAACTGCCCCTGATTCTTCCATTTGTACAAGGCCTTTTCTTCTGCTGATGTGGCAATACAGAGAAGAGTGAAGAGACCAACTAGAGTCACACTGCCTCAGTGCCAACTCTGGCTCCACAACCTACCAGCCTATGACATGCACAAATTGTTTAACTTCATTCTGCCTCAGTTTCTTTTCTATAAATAGGGAACCCTTACAAGTTTATTATTGCCACAGGGTTATTGTTTAACTATGAGAATTAAATGAGATAATGCATAGAAACACAGCATAAGGTCTAACACAGAGAAAATAATGCTCAATTTTAACTATTAACTTACTAAATGACAAAAAATATATGGAAGAATTGAATCAGGAACATGGATGATAGAACAATCTAGAATATCTGAAAGGAATGTCTCACAATTTGTCCACAAATTAGTGAAATATAAATTCAATTTATACAATCCATAATGGATATTATTGGTCTATCCTTTCCAACACAAAACAGAAGAAATTGCCTAAATCATTACCTAGCATACTATGCTATAGAGAAAAAAAATGAGTCTTAACAAATGACATGGAAAATAAGAAAAATTAATGTCCAGAGTAATTAGTCTTGGTGGGAAATAATCAGCACAAAATAAAACTGGCATTGTCTAAACGTTTGGTACTCATTTAAAAATAGCAGAAAAACCAAATTATCTTTCAAAAAGATAAATCTTTCATTATCACCAGTGAACATGGATCGGATAGCAATAATGATTTCAAAAGAAAACTCACAATAGGAGGACATAGGAGTAATTATTTTTATCTAGAAGAAAAAACTGGCTTTGGATCCAAGTCCATTGTTTGACCCACTATAAATCACCACCTCACAGAGAATAAAACAAACTAAAAAAGATCAGAACAGCTAAGAATTGATATTTCTATGACTTAAAATTGTCCTCTTAAGGCAGAATATTAGCTGCTGAAAGGCAGCAAAAGGAGTAAAACTGAGTTTAGAAACCTGCATTGAGTAGGGGTTTGATTATGGGGTTACCTATTCATGTCCCAGCTGAGCATCAAGAACACCTTATCAGGGCTGTGAGATGCATGGAATTAATGAAAAGTTGACAATATTTTTCTTTCAACTATAGCATTGTTAAACGACCAAGTTAATTGCTATGAAATGAAGAATCAGTGCACAAAAGGAATCTCTGTTTACATTGACCTCAAAAATCAGTGGAAGGATCAGAACAGAAAGGTAGATAAGATAATCTCTGAGAAAAAACAGCATTGGGACACAGAAGAACTAACATATATCTTCAACTATTGGTTTATAGTTTTCACCACCACCAAAACTCACACAGTTTCCTATTTCATACAGTGCTGTCTCCAAAACTTTAGAAATGTAATTGTACTCTGGCTCAGGGTAAGCATTTGAGATTTCAGGGACTGAAATAATTCTGTTCATGAGCAACCTTTACAAATCCAACAAGAAAAATAATATTTTCCTATGTAAGCACAGATTTTCTTTTTTCCCCCTCAGTATTACCCATCCAGTGAATTGCTTTGTTGCCTATAGTGAATAATGTAAACATCTCTCTCTCTCTCTCTTCCTTCCTTCCTTCCTTCTTCTCTTCTTTCCCCTCCATTTCCTTCCCCAAGTCTTCCCCCTCCCTCTCCCATCGCTCCCTCCATCTCCCTCTCCATGCCTTCCTTCTCCCTCTCCCATCTCTCCCTCTCTATTTCCCCTCTTTCACTCTCTTTTCCTCTCTGTCTCTGAAAACTCTTCATCAACTTATGGCGACCAAAAGTAGATTTGAGGTTGGATACAAATAATGAATACATAAAATAAAAACATAAATTACATATATGTGTGACTTTCATACGTTTTCTGAATTTGGATGGAATTAAGAACATAATGTAAAAGTAAGATGTGTGAGGAGAAGTATGCCCTGGACTAAAATCAGAATGCCCTCCATCTTCCAAGAATAGTTCAGAGGCTGAGGCATCTACTTCACTCTCTATAAACTGATAATGTCAAAGTAGGGGATCACTGCATAACCTAAAATTCTCTGAGATATGTAAGCAGAGCACTGAGAATTAGAATAAATATTTAGAGAAATAAAGCATAGTACAGAAATCTCTCTCACTGGGGGAAAAAAAAAAAGTGAGACCGGAGATAAAAACAGAAGAAGGCTTTATGTACAACCAACCAGCTAATACTAGATCCAAATATCTATCATCTGGGAAGGCTTCCCAACATTCTCAATTATACCTTTCCTTGATGTGTCTCTGACATTTTAGACATGTGCCTATTATAGCGCACAACACACTGTCGTCATCATCTCTTACATGTTGGCTTCCCCCACTGTGCTGGGAGTATCCAGGAGCAGAAGCACTCTTTCATATCCTTGCAGCGTCAGCACTAGCGACGAACACGTAACATATCGTCAATACAGGGCTGCATTAATAAATGAATTAATTAATTATTTAGTCAGGCTTAGCACGATAAATAGCTATGCAGAAACTAAATACATTAATCTCTCTCCTATCCCCATTTTTTTTCAGAAAGTAGTAAATTAAGGTTTCAGTAGAAACCGTTTTCATCCAGTTATAGCATATATTTTAAGCACATATTCCACATAAATAACCAAAGGTTTATTTACACGTAGATTAAACTAACAAGAAATAAGTCATGGCTCCTAAAATTCATTTAGAATCAAATATTCTACTTTTAACGCAGAGTTTTATTTAACCTGCAATCTTCTTTGCATATTATATTCTCCAGTCAATCATTTTCTATATGTATTTTATGAATATAGAAGCAAGTCATATTAAATATCAAATTAAGAAAAAAATACACAATCCATGGTAATCTTGGAAAAAATTTGGAGCCATTATATGAAATGTAACTGTAAGAAATATAGAATGTGAATTTAACAAATTTGAATTAATAAAAAAGAAAAAATAGTAAGAATAATCTTCAGTGTCTGTAAAATCCTTTGTTTTATAAGGCACTTCTGATACATGAACCCTATATCTTTATAAGAAATGGATACGTTGTTTCCATTTGCCAAAGCATAAACTGAGCCTCAGTAAAGTACATGACTTGTTGGATTTCATGCTAATTATAGGTGGTAGAGTTGAAACTACAGCTGAAAGCTCCTGATTCATACTTCACTTTGCTTTGCATCACACACAGTACATCCTTGTTACATATCAATTTTGGTAAATAAATATATTTTAAATATACATTCCATACATATTACTATTAATAACATTCCTATTTTAGTACTTTGCAGAAATATTAGAATACATAAATGTCAAGTTCTTTAAGTGTAAACCAATATAAGCATAAGGCAGTATTATTAAAACACAATAATATGGCATTTAAAAATTGATTTGTCTCAATTGATGGAGAATCCAATTTAGGTTAAATAACTATGTTTATGAAATTACTTTAGGATTTATTGGCTGTAGCATGATAACTCATCAACTACAGTTGAGCTTGCAGGAATTTGAGCAGAAAAGTTAATTAACAATAATTTTAAAACTGCCAAAAGCTGCTGCAGTTCACTCTGCACTCTGCATACATAGCAACATGTGCTGGGCTTCAAAAAGAAAGTCATTTCCTAAAACTGTTTACTTTCATGTCATTGCACTCATTATTAAAAATAAGTGTGCAATATTGATTTGGATGGTTTAATAATTCAAAATGGTTAAAGGCAATAACAGTACTTGAACAGACAAATATTTCCTATTATTTTTTAATACCAACTTTATACTGACTCAATTAATCCAGGCATGGTTTCCCAAAACAAATTGAAATGCAATTATCAGACCAATAAGATACTAAAGTCAGTAACTTAAACCTCAGGGAGGAGATTTTATAAAGTGATACAATCAATATTGCATTTGAGGTGGTATATGGTGTTGTTAATTTGCCACAGAAAATACAGAAATGCTATTGAAATAAAATATCTCAAAACCTACTGATAGGTTATTGGCTGAGCTTTGAATAGCTGCTTTGCAGTAAATATTTGATTTTAAAAAACAGCTTACATTCATATGCTTTGAATGAGGGCATCTGTTTCTTAGGTAAGAGAAATTGTGGCTGATAAATACTTGGCCTTCAGTAATACTTAGTAAGAACACAAGTTGCCTTACCAACATACAAACAATTTTCATGTATTCCTTGTGTTGCAGAAATAGCTGTACCTCATTTTTGCTCAAAAATCCATTCACAGCCATCACATTTATCCTCTTATCAAATTTCCCTTCAAAATAATAAGTATTGTCTCTAAAACCAAGTTGTTTCCACATTTGCCCATCATAACTCTTTTTAAATTGAAGAAAACAGAAGAACAGTAACATACCTTTGATAGAGGAAATCATGCACCTGTTCCAGTTGTTCTTCTTGGACTATGATTGATTTTCTCCATAACCCTTTACAATCCTCCAACTCAGTATTACCGGTTTAAAAGAAGTGAAATGCACAAAGCTTGAAATCAAACTCAAGTAAGGACTGAGACTTCGATCAGGAGCTACCTTAAGCCAAAGGCAAAATCTATTATTGGCTAATAGTGCATTTTTTTGCTGTTGTTTTTCTATATGAAAGCACTCTTACATCCAACCACAGAATAAGAATAACTACTAATTGGTTTTCTGCTCAAAGAGACGTATCATTGGTTGGCAACTAAGTTAGCAAGAATAGTATTTTCACCCACTCACAGCTTTAAAAATGAGAAGGAAATCTGATGTACTGAATATAGATAAGAAAATCTTTCAGATTCAATAAACTTGGTGAAGAAATATTCTTATTTTCCTTTAAATTCTGATGGGTATTATGATGACCATTGTCTTTAAAAAAACATAATCAGCATCAAATGCAAAAAATGAGGAATTAAAATACCATTTTGTGAGTCTTTACAAATTTTAATATTGTTAAAAGTAAACTTTTTAAAAGATTAAAAATGGAAAGATATATAAAGATAAAATTAATATTTCCACCCACATACTTCCCATTCCAACATCCTAAAATGACAATATGAAGATCCAGGTGTATGTACTTCCACCAGATTTTCCAAGTCTGTACAAAGACACACATCTATCTTAGCGGACGTCGTGTTCCTGCACCAGATTCATGAAGTGTTTGCCACAGCTATTGTAAGTACATCTGTAACATGGTTTTCACTGTCAGTTATCTTCAGGATGGCCTCAGCTGAATAAAACTGACTCTGCAAAGCTCATGTTTGCTTACAGGGGCAGTCAACATCTAAAGATGGCTCATCTCAGGGGTGAAAAGGCCCACTCCCTCATCCCAACTGAGAACAAATCTGAGAACTATGCCAGCTCTAAAACATGCATGAAGTAGATGGGGGCTTTTATTTGTTCTTGATCATGAATCTTCTTCCCTCCCCAATCCTGTTTCAGCCCCTTCCTCATAGGGATGTGAAGAGTACTCCTAATAAACATCCAGCTAGTGATCATCTCAGAAGATTTATAAAGACATTTGAAATAACATTATACTATTTCACAAATAGAGTAAGAGCCTTAAAACAGTATAATTTTAATTATCCAATCTCTGCTTTTGTGCATCTTTTGTCTTATATTTTACTGCTATGTATGCTATAACCCCCCCACTACCTTCTTATTATTTTTGCTTTAAATGGTCAATATTTTATTAAAGAAATGTAATTATACACATACACAGAAGGAGAGACAGGGGTGGGAGAGAGAGAGATTGACCTTCACAAAGATACTAAAAAAATGTCTTTCACATTGACCTACTCAGATATTTACTTGGTCTGATGCTATTCATTCCTTGATAAAGATCTAGAATCAAATCTGCTATCATTAATTCATTATCCTTTGGTCTAAAGAACTTTTTAACATCAATTGTTATAGAGATCTCTTAGCTCTTGTCTCTCTGCAAATGTCATTATTTTTCCTCCATTTTTGAGGAATATTTTTGTCCAATACAAAATTTAGATTGACAGCTTTTTCTTTTAGTGTTCTAACGGTGTCCATTTGACATCTGGTCTTCATTATTAATGAGGAAATTTCATTACCATTTCCTTTCATGTTTCCAAGTATGTAATAGGTCTTTTTTTTTTTTTTACTACTTTTGAAATTTCTTCTTTATTTACATTTTTTAGCAGCTTGGCCATAATACGCTTAGGTGTTTCCTTTGTTGTTGCCTGTATTTGCTCTGCTGGGGTTTGCTGAATTTCTTGGGCTGTGGGTTGGTATCTTTTATCAAGTTTTGAAACACCTGTCACATTATCTCCTCAGAGATTTCTTTGTCCCCGTAGACTCTAGCAATACATGTGTTAAACTATTTCTTATTGCCTCATATATCTTGAAATATTTTGTTTCTTTTCACTTTTTATTCTCTTCACCATGTTTCGATTTTTATAGCTTCTATTGACCTTTCTTCTATTTCACTGATCTTTCATTTGCTGTGTTCAGTATTCTGTTAAACACATCTAATATTTCATTTCTAAAATCATATGTTTTTATTTCTAGCCTCTCTATTTGGCTATTGGAAATTTCCATTTCCATTAGATTAAGTCTCTGCTAAAGTTTCTCTTTATAAAATTGTCACAATTTTCTTTCTAGATTCTTTACCATTTTTATCATAATTAATTTAAATATCCCTGAAAGATAATTCTGTTTGGGCCATATTTTAGTCTGCTTCTATTGACTATTACCTTTTTTTCTCTTTAGGATTTTATTTATTTATTTATTTATTTATTTATTTGAGAAAGAGAAAGAGAGCACAAACAGAGGAAGAGGGAGAAGCAGACTTCTCCCTGCTTAGTGGGGAGCCTGACCTGGGGCTCAATCCCAGGGCCCTGAGATCATTACCTGAGCCGAAAGCACACGCTTAACCAACTGAGCCGCCCAGGCATCCTATTACCTTTTTTGACTTTGAGTTACAATCATCCATCCTTCCTTCTTTCTTTCCTTCCTTTCATGTGTTATAATTTATTTTTTATATGCCACACAGTTCTGTTAAAGACCAGTGGGGACTGAAGTAGTAAGTCCCAGCAGACTTTCTTTTGGCAATCTAGCTACCATAGTGGTGAATCTAAGTCAATTTGATCTAGAATAGGGCTGTGTCTAAGCTCTTTAAATTTTAATTTGATTCATTTCACCACAGACTTTAAATATTTGAGCAGGGTCAGGATTTTTCTCTCGTCAGGTCCTTTGATCAGCATACTTGTATGATTCCAAAGATTTACCTGTGTTTCAAAACTGAACAATCTGGCTGTGGTTACTCTCAATTTGTGTTCCGATCTGGCTGCCTGCTTCTTGGATAGCAGAGAAATCACTGTTGCTCTCCAGTCATGCTCCCTGTTTTCTGAGCCTTTCAGTCCTGCTATCTACCTGAATCTTCCTTGACAGCAACCCTATATTCCTGGAAAGTTTCAAGTGTCCCAGTAGGGTTATTCTCAGCTACCCTCCCATCCCTCATTGTTGGCAGTTGATTGTCTGAGTGTCTCCAGAGATCTGTCTCAGCTCTCTTGTCCTCCTCCACCCTGACTTAGGGTGGTAGCTGCCTTGTACCTACTGAGCTTTCCTTTTTTGTCTCCTTCATTTCGTTCTCATTAAAGACCTATAGAAACAAAATGTCACAGGTGGACACTTGCTCTGTGACTAGGAAGTCTAATCTTTCAAACCAGTCCACATGTGGTCATTAAAATTTGATTTAAATTTTGGCTGGCTTCTCTTTTCCTGGTCTATGGTGTATTCCTCCTCTTTCAACAGTTCTGCCAAAGATGAGAGGAGCTGTGGTTCTTTCCTATAATGGGATCCTCACTTCCTGGATTTCAGTTCATTTGGGTTTTTGTCCCTAATGGGTTTTAAAACCTATTATTTTGAAGTTTATCATGATTTTATGGCTGCTGGCCTGAAAATAAAAGTTTCATGATTTTATTTTACGTTTATACAGTTCTTTTTGTATTGAGAATATTAAATCTTGTGAACTGATATTTGAACCTTTCTAAGAAGTTTTTGGTCAATCTATATCAGATTTAATTTTCAAAATATTAATCCTCAATTATTTAATTTGTCTTCTTTGAATTATCAAAGATATAGATAAAAGGGTTATTTCTTGTTCTAGAATAGATTATTTCATCGCTCAAGGAAATTCAACTCTCAACAATAATTGCTGCCACTAAATCAGGCTTTTAATAAATTGAACAAAATGTACAAGTAGGATGTTTATATTTATACCAGATTGCAGGACATTATTTTGGTATATATTTTACAGAAATGTATCTTATAATAGAATAAATTTAAAAATTAACAGAAACACTTGATGTAAGTCTAATATATTCTGAAATATAAAAGTACTATGTGTATCTAACCACTGATAAAGATCACTATCTAAGATATAATTTATGCTAACATCAGACAACCTAAAATCTCAAGGAGCTGATTTTCTAGTAGTGCCTTTTGCCTTAATGTCTATTTTGTAGTATATACATATAGCTATCAGGGTTTTTTATTTTTTGTTTTTTGTTTTTTTTGTCTATTTGTGGTTTTTTTTATTTGCCTAGCTGTATTTCTAATCTTTTTATTTTGAATCTTTCATTATTCCTATTTTTTATATTTCTTTATCTTAAACAGCATATAGTTGATTATTTATCCATTTATCTTTTGCTGAACTGAAGCATTTTTTTTTAAAGATTTTATTTATTTATTTATTTGACAGAGAGACAGCCAGAGAGAGAGGGAACACAAGTAGTCAGAGTGGGAGAGGAAGAAGCAGGCTCAGTGGAGGAGCCTGATGAGGGGCTTGATCCCATAACTCCAGGATCACGCCCTGAGCCGAAGGCAGACGCTTAACAACTGAGCCACCCAAGCACCCCATGAACTGAAGCATTTTTGTCTAATCATTTATATCATATTTACTAATATAGGATTTATTTTGCCCATCTTATCCTATGTTTTTTGTCTCAGATTTTTACATTTTTTTCTTATTTCTGTCTTTTGTTGGATATTTTAATTTTACTCTTCCTCTGTACTTGTTTAGAGATAGCCCTAGAAAGTTTTAATCCATATTCATCAATATCTGTACATTCCTCCCAAACAGTTTACCATACATACATAATATAGGCATGTAGTACTTGATACTACATGCTTGACACATACATACTTGGTAGCCTGGTTTTTGTGTGTTTCAGTTATTCTTATCTTTTTTTTTTCTGTCCTGCCAGAACATTATTATTATTGTGCTATGAATTCAGTGTTCTTATTTTATTCTTTTTACTTCAGTGATAAGAATAGACAGAGTAGACTTAGTTTGACCAATCAGCTCCCTCCTGGGATTGGTGAAACTTCTGGAACCAATTTGTGCATCATTTGTTTTTTGCTATATAATGAACTACTCTAAAACATACCAGCTTATAACAAAAACAAGTCATTATTTCTCATAATTGGTGGGTTGACTGAGCTCACCCCAGATAGATGGAATTGATAAAAATTTCTCTCCATATGCTTCTTATTGGCCTCTTAATACAGCAACAGCATTCTGAGAAGATAAGCACAAGCACTTATCAAGCCCACTGCTTATGTCTTATCTGCTGATTTCCCATGGCCAAAGCAAGTCACATGGCCAAGCACAGAGTTAATATGGGAAGGAATACATAAAGGCATTGTGGAGGAAAAGAGTTAACTCAGCAGACATGGATTATTTAAACCCTTCACATTTGCAAGGAAGCCTTATCTTCAGGATAGGTCCTTGGGAGAAGAACTTTGAGCCTTTGTAATATTCTGCCTAAAATGAATGTTTTTGTATGCCTGAGGCCTTACATCATAGCATACCACTTTGATGAGATAATTTATGCTAACAATGCCTTTTATGGTGAATGACTGTTTTTATATGNGTATGCCTCAGGCCATGGGCCAGTTACATCAGATAGTTTATGCTAACAAACGTAATTTACAGAGAAGGCCCGTTTTTGCTCTGGAAGGCAGGAATTTGAGTAGCTGAGATCAGTCACACAAGTACTACATGCCTATATAAGTGGACCCCAATAAAAACATTGGACACTATGGCTCAAGTGAGCTTTCTTGGCTGTTAACACTTCATATGTGTTGTCATACATTATTGTTGCCACTCCACTGGGCAAAGACACCTAGAAACTTATGGTTTCTCCAGGACTTTGCTTCATATATTGCTTTTCCCTTTGCTGATTTTAATCTGTATCCTCTCACAGTAATATACTGCAACCAGAAGTATAAATTTCTGTGGGTCCTTACAGTGAATCACAGAGCCTGAGGGTGGTCTTGGGGACTCCCACCACAGGCATGAATGCCCATAGGGAAGATTATTGGTGACCTTCAATGTAGGAATCTATTACAGAGAGTGAGAAAGACCTAGACATCAAACAAATAAATTCTAAATATTGCCCAAAGTTCAACGATATCCCAATACACAGTTCATGAAGGAATGAACCTACTTCCTTTCATTACTTTCCTCACTGGCCAATTACACACCTCGTGAAGTTTAATGCCAGCTGTCTCTGTAAGGAGCCTAAGGTTACATCAATACCTGGTAGCCCATCTGGTTTAGTGGTAGGAAGTAGTTTGAGGATAAAAGTAAATTAGAAGGGAAATAACAGTAGATTAAAGCTGAAAAGTCCGCAAGACATACACTCTCTGTGGCAATAGTATGTAGGAAACCACCAAAACCAAAAGTAGGGATAAAAACAAGGACACTATAGAAATTCAAAATACCTGGTTCTCACCATTAAAATAAATGTTAAACATAGCCCAGCTCCTAGACTGATTAACATAAATCATCACATTAAATGCTTTTTATCTCAGTACCTATGACCCAACACATCATATCGTGCTTTTACCAAAAATTACAAATCATGCCAAAAGGCAAGAAAAGCTCAATATAAAGAGATAGAACAATCATCATATTAGAATTACCAGACTGAGAATTTTTTTAAAAAACTATCAAATATACTAATAGCTCTAGTAGAGAAATTGTACAACATGCAAGAATAAATGGGTGATAAGCAGAGACGGAAACTAAGAATCAAAAGTAAATTCTAAATAAAGAAGCCCAGTAACAGAAATAAAGAATACCTTTGACAGACTCATTATTAGATGCAGCATGGTAGAGAAAGGTTTTGGTGAATATGAAGATCAGTCAGCACAAGTGTAACAATCTGAAATGCAAAGACAAAAAAAGAAAAGACATTGATGATGAAGAAGGAAAAAAACAAACTAGAATATCTGAGAACTGTGAGCAATTTCAAAAGATACAAACATACATCTAATTGGAATAACATAAGAAGAAAAGAGAAAAGAACAGAAAAAAATACTTGAAATAATAGCCAAAAGTTTCCAAAATTAAAGAAAAACACCAAACTACAGATACAAAAAGCTTAAGGAACACCAAAGAGAATAAATACCAAAAACAAATCAAAATAAAACTCTCATCATGAGTGATGTCAGCAATATGGCAGAGTAGAAAGCTCCAGATGCTTGGTCTACTCTTTTCAGAAACATCAAATAAACAACTGCAGACTCACTAAAATAAATTTTCAGCAGCTCTGGAAATGAGTCATAGATTTATAGCAAGCATGTGAATGTCCAATTAAAAAAAAAGCACATTAGAAAGGATAGGANAGCACATTAGAAAGGACAGGAAATTTTTCGTTATTTTTGCTTGATCTTGTCCTACCCCTTCCTTGGAACAGTATGGCACAGTCAGGAGGAAGTGAGCACTTCCTAGTTCCCTCCCTTGAGATGAAAGAAGCAAAGTAGAACTTGCTTAAAGCTTTCTGGTCTGTCTGTGGGCTGCNGCACATTAGAAAGGATAGGAAATTTTTTGTTATTTTTGCTTGATCTTGTCCTACCCCTTCCTTGGAACAGTCAGGAGGAAGTGGAGCACTTCGTAGTTCCCTCCCTTGAGATGAAAGAAGCAAAGTAGAACTTGCTTAAAGCTTTCTGGTCTGTCTGTGGGCTGCCCAGTGGACTGATTTCTGTCCATCTGACTTGGAGCTTGGATAGAAAATGGCAGCATAGATAGGATCTCAGGTTGGAATCCACAGAAGGTAGGGATGGGTACCCCGGCACATGAAAACCACCCATGGATGCCTTGGTATAAGAGATTATTGGCATAGGAATATAATAAATTATCTAAGTCCCCAAAAGAAGCTGTGAGGGGAGACCCTTTGGCAAATTAATTTAAAAACAGTTGGGTAAAATTGGGGGGAAAAAAAAGAAGAGAGAGCAAGAGAGAGAAGCACACACAGGCCCAGATGGGATACATGGCCCAAACAACCTTGGAAGAACTGAAGTCTTCACTCTGGGCTGATTTCAAGGCTCAGAGGCTTAATAATTAGTAAAAGTCTTCCACAATAGTCCTCAAAGACTGCAAGAAGTGGCTATTTTTTCAAATGCCCAATTTTCAACAAAGATCACAAGGCATACAAGAAAACAGAGAAACATGGCCTGTTCGAAGGAACAAAACAATCCTCCAGAAACCATACTTGAAGAAACACACTCATAAGACTTACTAGACAAAGATTTTAAGACAAATGTCTTAAATATACTCAAAGAGCTAAAGAAAAACAAAGGACTAAAGGAAATCAGGAAAATGATATATAAACAAAATGAGAATATCAAAAAAGAGATAGAAATTATTAAAAGGGACAAATAAATTTTAGAACTAAAAAATACAATAACTGAATTGAAAAATTCATTATAGGGATTCAACAAAGAGAGAGATTCAACTCAAAGAGAGAGAAGAAAAAAATCAGCAAACCTGAAGATAGGTCATTTGAAATTGTTAATCTGAGAGGTAAAAAGAAAAAAGAATGAAGACAAATGAACAGTAAATCTTAGAAGAAAACACAGGAAAAAACTTCCTGGCATTGGATATAGCAATGATTTTGGATATGACACCACAGCATAGGCATCAAAAGAAAAAAATAAATAAATTGAGCTTTATCAAAATTAAAAACTTTTGTGCACCAAAATAGTCTATCAACAAAATGAAAAAATGACCTATAGTATGGGAGAAGACATTTTCCAATCATATATCTGTTAATGAATTAATACCCAAAATTTATAAGTAACCCCAAACTCAAGAAGAACAAAAAACAACCAATGAAAAAATAGCTAAATACTCTAAATAAATATACTCCACAAAGAAAATATGTAAAAGACCAATGGTACTCGAAAAGATGCTCAATGTCATTAATCATTAGAGAAATACAAATCAAAACCACGGTGAGATACCATTTCACATACATTAGGATGTTTTTATAATAATAAAAAACATGAAAACAACAGTGTTAGTGAGGATGTGGAGATATTAGAACTCCTGTTCATTGCTTTTGGGAATGTAAATGATATAGCAACTATGGAAAAGAGTATGGAAGTTCTGCAAAAATTAAACATAGGATTACCATATATGCCAGAAAGTTCAATTCAAGGTATATTCTTCCCAAAAATTTAAAGCATGGATTCAAACAGATATTTATACACCCATGTTCATTCATAACAACATCAGTCACAACAACCACAAGATGACAACAACCCAAATGTCCATCTAGAGATGAATGAATAAACAAAATGTGGTATAAACATAAAATGGAATATTATTCACTCTTAAGAAAGAATGAAATTCTGATATATGCTACAGAATGAATGGACCTTGAACAAAATATGCTAAGTAAAATAAGCCAAACACAAAAGATTAAATAGTATGAGTCCACTTATATGAGGTACATAGAATAGTCAAACTCAGAGAGAGGAAAATAAAATAGTGATTTCTAGGGGATGGATAAGGGAGGTAAAGGGAATAATTATGAAGTTTCAGTTTAGGTTGATGAAACATTCTGATGATACATGTAGTATTGATTACACAGCAAAGCAAATGTGCTTAATGTCACTGAATTATACACCTAACAGTGGTTAAAATGGTAAATTCTGTATTATGCATATTTTACTACATTAAAACAATTTTTAATTGTATGATAAATACAGCAAAAGCATTATTTAGAAAATACATTAAGTGCATATATGAGAAAATAAATCAGTTTAAAGTTAATAATCTAAGTTTTTATCATAGTACACTAAGAGAAACAAAAGCAATTTAAGCTTGAGGAGAGCAGGAAAAAAGAGATAACAAAAATTATAGCTGAAATTAATAAAATTAAAAATAGGAAAACAATAGAAAAAAATTCAACAAAATCAAAAGCTGTTTTTTGTTGTTTTTTTTAAGCTCAATAAAATTGATAAGTCTCCAGCCAGGCAATGTATGAAAAAAAAATTTGAAAGACATAACTCACAAATATCAGTAAGGAAACAGGGACTATCACTACAGAATGTGAAGAAGCCAAAGGGATAATAAAGGAATACCATGAACATCTATCCCCACAAATTTAATAACATAGATGAAAAGGACCAACTTCTTTTAAGACATTACCCCAATACATAAAATGAAAAATAGATAACCTGAATAATCCTATATTTATAAAATAAATTACAATAAAAAAATGTAAAACCTTCCGAAAAAGAAAGCACCAACCAGGCCCACACATTTTCAATTGGTGAATTCTACAAAACATTTGAAAAAAAAACAATGCCATTCTTCCTACAGCTAACATCATACTAAATGGGGAGAGAATAAACATTTCCCCCCTAATATAGGAACAAGGTGAGGCTATCCTCTTTTATCATTTCTATTCAACATTGTACTAGAAATCTAATACTAGTAAAATAAGACAAGAAAAAGACATAAATGATATAAAGTTAGAAAATAAGGAAAAACTCTTTGTTCACAGATGACTAATGACTGCCTATTAAGAAAACCCTAAATACATGCCAAAAAGGGGAGAGAAAAAAACTCTTAAAACCCCCTAGCAAGTGTAGCAAGTCTGCAGGATACAAGATCAAATTATATGTACAAAAGTCAATTGGAATTTGACATTAACATCATTTATAATAGCAACAAAAAACTGAAGAACTTAGACAAAAATCTCATAAAATATATACAAAGTATAGCTATGAAAAAATAAAAAGACATTAATAAAAAAAAACCAAAGATCTAAATGGATCAAGAGATAGTCTGTGTTTGTACATGAAAGACAATATTAAGATGTCAATTTTTCCCAACTTAACCTATAAATTTCATGCAGTTCCAATCAAAATCCCAGTAAGCTGTTTTGTAGCTGCCAACAAACTGATCCTAAAGTTCATATGAAAGAGAAAACCCAAAACAGCCAACACAATCCTAAAGAAGAGCAAAGTGGGAGGAATTACAGCACCTAATTCAAGCATTACTAGAAGATAATAATCAAGACAGCATGGTATCGGTGAAAGATTATACACAGAGATCAGTAGAATAGAATACAGAGCCCAGAAATAGATCCATGCAAAGAAAGTCAATTGATTTTTCAAAAGGATGCAAAGGCATTCAATAGAAAAAGAATAATCTTTTTAACATATAGTATTGAACATTCAAAACAAAAGTATAAACCTAGACATGATCTTACAACTTACAGAAAAATTAAATAAGAATGAATCAGACTTAAATATAAAATCATAAAACATATAAAAAAAGAAAATTTGTATAACCTTGCATTTGGTGATGAGTGTTTAGATACAACATCAAAAGCGTGATTAATAATAGGAAAAGATTGATGAATTGGACATTATTAAAATTAAAAACTTTACCATTAAGAGAATGAAAAGAGGGATGGCTGGGTGGCTCAGTCAGTTAAGCATCTGCCTTCTTCTCCCTTTCCCTCTGCTCCTCCCCCATGCTTATGCTCTCTCTCTCTCTCTGACAAATAAATACATAAAAATCTTAAAAAAAAAAAAAAAAATCACAGTGGCTACCATCTTGGCTGAAGGAACACACCTTCAGGATTCTCTGACTTGCAGGCTGCTTTAGGAATTCAAATTTCTGGAGCTGACCCCATCCAAGACATAACCTTCATACTTATATTTGCCAAACGAAACAGAGATTGGCCTGGTATTTCATCGGTATCTGCAACCTCCCTGTGGGGTAAGGGTTACACCTGGTAGCAGGAGAGCCAGCACTGTAATTACGACTCTGTTACATTAATCCTCAAACTGATTAATGTGCATTTCCTCTACTCCTTTCCTACCTATAATGAAAATCCTTTCTTTTTGTAAATAAAGACCCCATGATTTCTACAAGAAGACTGGGGACTCACCTATGAAGATGTTCCGGGGGTGCAGATCCTGGTGGGTGTATCCACACCGCAGATGGAGTTCTTCAACAGCCTTAAACACAGACAAGAGGACGTTTCGAGCAAACTCATCTTCCTCATTTTCCACAGCCTCCCCACGGTGCGTGGTCAGGTGTTCCTCCAGTGTCCGCTCGCAGAGGGCAAGACACACATACAGACAGCCCTTGTGGCTCTCACTCCCATAGAACGTCACCAAGTCACTGTTTGCTCGGCTGCTCTGCAGACAGGAGACTTCCTGTTGTCCACGGGTGCTGCCTTCATAGAATCGCTTCACAGCTACTTCCTGCCCTTCATAGAACCCAAGGTAGATGCCCCCTTCAGAAGTGTCAGCAATTTTATATTCTTCATCAATAAAGATCTTGAGGTTGCCGATCATAGGGCGGTATATTCTGCAGAGATGTTCCAAGGCCTTCCCCCAGCGAGAGCTCTGAGGCTTCCAGTCTTCAGCAGGAGGGGGGCAAACTTCTCTGGCTCCATAAGAGAGAAGCAGCTTTACCAGGAAAGGGTCATAGTTGCGCCTTGCTTTCATCACCAGATCCCCACAGTCCGTGCTGGCTCCTTTCTCGCATAACAGTTGGGCAGTGTCCTTCAGGCTGTATTGGACGGCCAACAGAAGCGCTGTTTTGCCCTCCCTGTCTGTGTCATCAATCTCTATATTTTCTTGTTCTAGAAGCATCTGCACCAAACCCAAGTGCTTCTTTTCCACTGCCAGGATCAGGGGTGTCTTCCCTTCCTCTCCCCTCACATTGACATCAGCCCCATGGTCCAGCAGAAGGCGAGTGATGCCCTCCAGATTTCTATCATCAGAGCTCCTAAATGCATAGATCAAAGCATTTCTGCCCATATTGTCACAGGCTTTGACATCTGCCCCCATCTCATCAAGGAGGATCTTCAAGATATCTACATGTCCATTTTCAGCAGCATCCATTAGAGCTGTAGTCCCTCCTTTTCTAAGCCTCTTTTGATCCTGCTTTGCCCTTCGACTCAAATTCACCTTTGCACCATTCTCATACAGGAATTTTAAGGCTTCGACCCTACCATTCACAGCAGCTTCCATGAAAGCTGTGAAGCCATTAGCATCACACTCATTGACATCTGCTCCTCTAGAAAGGAAAAGTCTGAGCAAATTCACATTTCCCACAATCCCAGCAATGATGAAGGGAGTGGCCTCATTCTTCTTCTTCAGACACGGGTCAGCACCATAGCAAAGCAGAAGATCCACCATGTCCTCCCGGTCACTTTGCACCGCGTTATGCAGAGGTGACCAGCCCCACTCATCCTGGAAGTTGACATCAGCCCCTCCTTCCAGCAACTGCTGTACCAGGTTGATGTTTTCGTCTCTAACAGCTTTGATTAACTTATCGCCATCCACTGATGTCCTCCCATTGCTGGAGGGTGTGGGTCTCTCCTGAAGACTGTTATGGCTCTCGGTCTCCATGAAGGTAATTACCACTGGCTACACCTCTGTGACTTTTCTTTGAGACAATGAAAACTGATCTCCTTGGGACTTGATCAAAGAGACATGGAGCTCTTCGAACTATCAGGGTAAATAGGGATTATCTGGCTGTGGACCAACGATATGAGGAAGGAAATACTCTTGCAGTCTTCTGATATTCCACCTGGAGATGAGCTATTTTGTCATTTTATAATAGTGAGAAAGCATTTGAATTAGAAAAATTAATTTNTCTTCCCAAAAATTTAAAGCATGGATTCAAACAGATATTTATACACCCATGTTCATTCATAACAACATCAGTCACAACAACCACAAGATGACAACAACCCAAATGTCCATCTAGAGATGAATGAATAAACAAAATGTGGTATAAACATAAAATGGAATATTATTCACTCTTAAGAAAGAATGAAATTCTGATATATGCTACAGAATGAATGGACCTTGAACAAAATATGCTAAGTAAAATAAGCCAAACACAAAAGATTAAATAGTATGAGTCCACTTATATGAGGTACATAGAATAGTCAAACTCAGAGAGAGGAAAATAAAATAGTGATTTCTAGGGGATGGATAAGGGAGGTAAAGGGAATAATTATGAAGTTTCAGTTTAGGTTGATGAAACATTCTGATGATACATGTAGTATTGATTACACAGCAAAGCAAATGTGCTTAATGTCACTGAATTATACACCTAACAGTGGTTAAAATGGTAAATTCTGTATTATGCATATTTTACTACATTAAAACAATTTTTAATTGTATGATAAATACAGCAAAAGCATTATTTAGAAAATACATTAANAATTATACACCTAACAGTGGTTAAAATGGCAAATTCTGTATTATGCATATTTTACTACATTAAAACAATTTTTAATTGTATGATAAATACAGCAAAAGCATTACTTAGAAAATACATTAAGTGCATATATGAGAAAATAAATCAGTTTAAAGTTAATAATCTAAGTTTTTATCATAGTACACTAAGAGAAACAAAAGCAATTTAAGCTTGAGGAGAGCAGGAAAAAAGAGATAACAAAAATTATAGCTGAAATTAATAAAATTAAAAATAGGAAAACAATAGAAAAAAATTCAACAAAATCAAAAGCTGTTTTTTGTTGTTTTTTTTAAGCTCAATAAAATTGATAAGTCTCCAGCCAGGCAATGTATGAAAAAAAAATTTGAAAGACATAACTCACAAATATCAGTAAGGAAACAGGGACTATCACTACAGAATGTGAAGAAGCCAAAGGGATAATAAAGGAATACCATGAACATCTATNAAGCTTGAGGGAAGCAGGAAAAAAGAGATAACAAAAATTATAGCTGAAATTAATAAAATTAAAAATAGGAAAACAATAGAAAAAAATTCAACAAAATCAAAAGCTGTTTTTTGTTGTTTTTTTTAAGCTCAATAAAATTGATAAGTCTCCAGCCAGGCAATGTATGAAAAAAAAAATTTGAAAGACATAACTCACAAATATCAGTAAGGAAACAGGGACTATCACTGCAGAATGTGAAGAAGCCAACGGGATAATAAAGGAATACCATGAACATCTATCCCCACAAATTTAATAACATAGATGAAATGGACCAACTTCTTTTAAGACATTACCCCAATACATAAAATGAAAAATAGATAACCTGAATAATCCTATATTTATAAAATAAATTACAATAAAAAAATGTAAAACCTTCCGAAAAAGAAAGCACCAACCAGGCCCACACATTTTCAATTGGTGAATTCTACAAAACATTTGAAAAAGAAACAATGCCATTCTTCCTACAGCTAACATCATACTAAATGGGGAGAGAATAAACATTTCCCCCCTAATATAGGAACAAGGTGAGGCTATCCTCTTTTATCATTTCTATTCAACATTGTACTAGAAATCTAATACTAGTGAAATAAGACAAGAAAAAGACATAAATGATATAAAGTTAGAAAATAAGGAAAAACTCTTTGTTCACAGATGACATGACTGCCTATTAAGAAAACCCTAAATACATGCCAAAAAGGGGAGAGAAAAAAACTCTTAAAACCCCCTAGCAAGTGTAGCAAGTCTGCAGGATACAAGATCAAATTATATGTACAAAAGTCAATTGGAATTTGACATCAACATCATTTATAATAGCAACAAAAAACTGAAGAACTTAGACAAAAATCTCATAAAATATATACAAAGTATAGCTATGAAAAAATAAAAAGACATTGATAAAAAAAAACCAAAGATCTAAATGGATCAAGAGATAGTCTGTGTTTGTACATGAAAGACAATATTAAGATGTCAATTTTTCCCAACTTAACCTATAAATTTCATGCAGTTCCAATCAAAATCCCAGTAAGCTGTTTTGTAGCTGCCAACAAACTGATCCTAAAGTTCATATGAAAGAGAAAACCCAAAACAGCCAACACAATCCTAAAGAAGAGCAAAGTGGGAGGAATTACAGCACCTAATTCAAGCATTACTAGAAGATAATAATCAAGACAGCATGGTATCGGTGAAAGATTACACACAGAGATCAGTAGAATAGAATACAGAGCCCAGAAATAGATCCATGCAAAGAAAGTCAATTGATTTTTCAAAAGGATGCAAAGGCATTCAATAGAAAAAGAATAATCTTTTTAACATATAGTATTGAACATTCAAAACAAAAGTATAAACCTAGACATGATCTTACAACTTACAGAAAAATTAAATAAGAATGAATCAGACTTAAATATAAAATCATAAAACATATAAAAAAAGAAAATTTGTATAACCTTGCATTTGGTGATGAGTGTTTAGATACAACATCAAAAGCGTGATTAATAATAGGAAAAGATTGATGAATTGGACATTATTAAAATTAAAAACTTTACCATTAAGAGAATGAAAAGAGGGATGGCTGGGTGGCTCAGTCAGTTAAGCGACTGCCTTCTTCTCCCTTTCCCTCTGCTCCTTCCCCATGCTTATGCTCTCTCTCTCTCTCTGACAAATAAATACATAAAAATCTTAAAAAAAAAAAAAAAAGCAGGCATCTGGGTGGCTCAGTCAGTTAAGCATCTGCCTTCGGCTCAGGTCAAGTCCTATGTCGTNAAGTCCTACGTCGTCAGACTCTTTGCTCAGCAGGGAGTCTGCTTCTCCCTCTCACTTTCCCTTTCTTTCTCTCTCTCTCAAATAAAGAAATAAAATCCTTAAAAAAAGAGAATGAAAAGAGAAGTCACCAACTGGGAAAAAGTATTTGCAAAACACATGTTATATAAAGGACTTGTACTAAAAATATACGAAAGTTTTAAAACTCTACAAAAATAAATTTTCTAAATACATACTAGTATTTCTTTACTATTAGGAGGAAGAAAAGCAATAATCAACACTCAATCAATATCCATACTTTGGAATGTGTCAGAGAATAAGGGAGATTTAAAAAGCAGAGGGAAGGATAATAGGAGAATTTCTATTTCTTCACTCTTTATAGAACGATGAACAGAAATTGTTAAAATGTTGTATTGGTCAATTTTCAATTGCCAAAAGGTACCCCATCAGAGAGCACAGATAGATGGCAAATAGCATGTTAAAATATGCTCGACATGATTCACCATTAGAAAATACAAATTAAAACAATAATGATATACAACTACAGAACCATTAGAATGGTTAAAATCATACCAAAAACATGAAACGCTG
Source organism: Ailuropoda melanoleuca (assembly GCF_002007445.2). Lineage (NCBI taxonomy): Eukaryota > Metazoa > Chordata > Mammalia > Carnivora > Ursidae > Ailuropoda > Ailuropoda melanoleuca. The sequence continues at coordinate 122,642,242 of NC_048222.1, forward strand.
ACAAATTTACCTTGTAAAGCAGACTTTATTTAGATTATTTCCCAAAGCAAATTGCTCAAGGGAAAAAGTTAAATGCACGAGAAGTCCAGGAAATACTACCTAGCATGTTCTCCCCTTGGAAATACATATAGTAAATGTTCTGAAAAATTAAGTAATATAGAAACCTGTATAATTTTATTTAAATTAATGTTCCCCCATCATATTGAAACATAAAACTCCTTTTTATTGAGATTTTTTTTCTAAATAACTGTTAAGATTCTCTGTTACACATTTTAAGAAATGTAAATCTGTATCACTGTTAACATATGGATTTGCTTCCTTTTAAAAATTATCTCTAGCCTTTCTTTTGCTTTTTACTACGTATTACAGATATGTCATAAAATATTTGGTTTTAAATTGAAGTGTTAAGAGTTCGAATCTTAGTTTGGTTATTTAGCTTTACCTCTTGATCCTGGAAAAATTAAGTAAACTTTCAAAGTCTCTGTTTCCCCCCTGTGAAATGAAAAATAATGGCAATGCCATATTTCAAGGATAAAATTAAATCATGTAGGTAGAGCAGGGCACTTGGCCCACAGTAAGCAACCAATAAATATAAGCTAATTCATTCAACATTATCATCAATGTCATCTTCATTAGTGTTAATATAAATAAAGGAAGAGTGACTAACCCCATCACTTTCTCATTCTCACTTTTACTTCCTTCACCCACCAGCTCTAAGGCTAGCTCAATGATAAAGAGGTAATTATAGGAAGAACACAAAAAGGAAAACTAATCTCAAGGTCTCTATCCTTTTAGGTAAAAAAATAAAAGAAAAAAAGAAAGAAAGAGCTGTTCTTTCTGGGGTAAACTTGGAGAACAGGGTGATATTTTTATGAAGAAAAATAGCATTTTCTTATCAATTTTTAGAATTTTAGTATCTGCTTACCAAATTGTGTAGAAAATTATACATAAGAGAAAAATAATTATTAACTATAAAAATTACCTGCACCCCTGAAGCACACTGTTGCTTGGCAACCTCAGGAACCTCCTTCGTGAAACCTGAAACTGGCCCCTGGACACAACACGGAAGGCAGAGAGAGGCTGAATCTGCCAGATTGGTAGGTGGCAGGCTTAATAAGGACACGAATTTATAGATGAGGTTTGCCTTGGGCAGCTGCAGGACAAGAAGTTCTCTGCACCCCTTGGCCAGAACCTTAAACGTTTGTATGAAGGGCTTAACTGGGTTCAGTCAGATATTCAGTCTAGATGGCCTCAGC
>NC_048222.1:122643597-122654219 GCF_002007445.2 Ailuropoda melanoleuca
CCTTAATGTCTATTTTGTAGTATATACATATAGCTATCAGGGTTTTTTATTTTTTGTTTTTTGTTTTTTTTGTCTATTTGTGGTTTTTTTTATTTGCCTAGCTGTATTTCTAATCTTTTTATTTTGAATCTTTCATTATTCCTATTTTTTATATTTCTTTATCTTAAACAGCATATAGTTGATTATTTATCCATTTATCTTTTGCTGAACTGAAGCATTTTTTTTTAAAGATTTTATTTATTTATTTATTTGACAGAGAGACAGCCAGAGAGAGAGGGAACACAAGTAGTCAGAGTGGGAGAGGAAGAAGCAGGCTCAGTGGAGGAGCCTGATGAGGGGCTTGATCCCATAACTCCAGGATCACGCCCTGAGCCGAAGGCAGACGCTTAANCTCCAGGATCACTCCCTGAGCCGAAGGCAGACTCTTAACAACTGAGCCACCCAGGCACCCCATGAACTGAAGCATTTTTGTCTAATCATTTATATCATAATTACTAATATGATTTATTTTGCCCATCTTATCCTATGTTTTCTGTCTCAGATTTTTACATTTTTTTTCTTATTTCTGTCTTTTGTTGGATATTTTAATTTTACTCTTCCTCTGTACTTGTTTAGAGATAGCCCTAGAAAGTTTTAATCCATATTCATCAATATCTGTACATTCCTCCCAAACAGTTTACCATACATACATAATATAGGCATGTAGTACTTGATACTACATGCTTGACACATACATACTTGGTAGCCTGGTTTTTGTGTGTTTCAGTTATTCTTATCTTTTTTTTTTCTGTCCTGCCAGAACATTATTATTATTGTGCTATGAATTCAGTGTTCTTATTTTATTCTTTTTACTTCAGTGATAAGAATAGACAGAGTAGACTTAGTTTGACCAATCAGCTCCCTCCTGGGATTGGTGAAACTTCTGGAACCAATCTGTGCATCATTTGTTTTTTGCTATATAATGAACTACTCTAAAACATACCAGCTTATAACAAAAACAAGTCATTATTTCTCATAATTGGTGGGTTGATTGAGCTCACCCCAGATAGATGGAATTGATAAAAAAAATTTCTCTCCATATGCTTCTTATTGGCCTCTTAATACAGCAACAGCATTCTGAGAAAATAAGCACAAGCACTTATCAAGCCCACTGCTTATGTCTTATTTGCTGATTTCCCATGGCCAAAGCAAGTCACATGGCCAAGCACAGAGTTAATATGGGAAGGAATACATAAAGGCATTGTGGAGGAAAAGAGTTAACTCAGCAGACATGGATTATTTAAACCCTTCACATTTGCAAGGAAGCCTTATCTTCAGGATAGGTCCTTGGGAGAAGAACTTTGAGCCTTTGTAATATTCTGCCTAAAATGAATGTTTTTGTATGCCTGAGGCCTTACATCATAGCATACCACTTTGATGAGATAATTTATGCTAACAATGCCTTTTATGGTGAATGACTGTTTTTGTATGCCTCAGGCCATGGGCCAGTTACATCAGATAGTTTATGCTAACAAACGTAATTTACAGAGAAGGCCCGTTTTTGCTCTGGAAGGCAGGAATTTGAGTAGCTGAGATCAGTCACACAAGTACTACATGCCTATATAAGTGGACCCCAATAAAAACATTGGACACTATGGCTCAAGTGAGCTTTCTTGGCTGTTAACACTTCATATGTGTTGTCATACATTATTGTTGCCACTCCACTGGGCAAAGACACCTAGAAACTTATGGTTTCTCCAGGACTTTGCTTCATATATTGCTTTTCCCTTTGCTGATTTTAATCTGTATCCTCTCACAGTAATATACTGCAACCAGAAGTATAAATTTCTGTGGGTCCTTACAGTGAATCACAGAGCCTGAGGGTGGTCTTGGGGACTCCCACCACAGGCATGAATGCCCATAGGGAAGATTATTGGTGACCTTCAATGTAGGAATCTATTACAGAGAGTGAGAAAGACCTAGACATCAAACAAATAAATTCTAAATATTGCCCAAAGTTCAACGATATCCCAATACACAGTTCATGAAGGAATGAACCTACTTCCTTTCATTACTTTCCTCACTGGCCAATTACACACCTCGTGAAGTTAAATGCCAGCTGTCTCTGTAAGGAGCCAAAGGTTACATCAATACCTGGTAGCCCATCTGGTTTAGTGGTAGGAAGTAGTTTGAGGATAAAAGTAAATTAGAAGGGAAATAACAGTAGATTAAAGCTGAAAAGTCCGCAAGACATACACTCTCTGTGGCAATAGTATGTAGGAAACCACCAAAACCAAAAGTAGGGATAAAAACAAGGACACTATAGAAATTCAAAATACCTGGTTCTCACCATTAAAATAAATGTTAAACATAGCCCAGCTCCTAGACTGATTAACATAAATCATCACATTAAATGCTTTTTATCTCAGTACCTATGACCCAACACATCATATCGTGCTTTTACCAAAAATTACAAATCATGCCAAAAGGCAAGAAAAGCTCAATATAAAGAGATAGAACAATCATCATATTAGAATTACCAGACTGAGAATTTTTTTAAAAAGCTATCAAATATACTAATAGCTCTAGTAGAGAAATTGTACAACATGCAAGAATAAATGGGTGATAAGCAGAGACGGAAACTAAGAATCAAAAGTAAATTCTAAATAAAGAAGCCCAGTAACAGAAATAAAGAATACCTTTGACAGACTCATTATTAGATGCAGCATGGTAGAGAAAGGTTTTGGTGAATATGAAGATCAGTCAACACAAGTGTAACAATCTGAAATGCAAAGACAAAAAAAGAAAAGACATTGATGATGAAGAAGGAAAAAAACAAACTAGAATATCTGAGAACTGTGAGCAATTTCAAAAGATACAAACATACATCTAATTGGAATAACATAAGAAGAAAAGAGAAAAGAACAGAAAAAAATACTTGAAATAATAGCCAAAAGTTTCCAAAATTAAAGAAAAACACCAAACTACAGATACAAAAAGCTTAAGGAACACCAAAGAGAATAAATACCAAAAACAAATCAAAATAAAACTCTCATCATGAGTGATGTCAGCAATATGGCAGAGTAGAAAGCTCCAGATGCTTGGTCTACTCTTTTCAGAAACATCAAATAAACAACTGCAGACTCACTAAAATAAATTTTCAGCAGCTCTGGAAATGAGTCATAGATTTATAGCAAGCATGTGAATGTCCAATTAAAAAAAAAGCACATTAGAAAGGATAGGAAATTTTTTGTTATTTTTGCTTGATCTTGTCCTACCCCTTCCTTGGAACAGTCAGGAGGAAGTGGAGCACTTCGTAGTTCCCTCCCTTGAGATGAAAGAAGCAAAGTAGAACTTGCTTAAAGCTTTCTGGTCTGTCTGTGGGCTGCCCAGTGGACTGATTTCTGTCCATCTGACTTGGAGCTTGGATAGAAAATGGCAGCATAGATAGGATCTCAGGTTGGAATCCACAGAAGGTAGGGATGGGTACCCCGGCACATGAAAACCACCCATGGATGCCTTGGTATAAGAGATTATTGGCATAGGAATATAATAAATTATCTAAGTCCCCAAAAGAAGCTGTGAGGGGAGACCCTTTGGCAAATTAATTTAAAAACAGTTGGGTAAAATTGGGGGGAAAAAAAAGAAGAGAGAGCAAGAGAGAGAAGCACACACAGGCCCAGATGGGATACATGGCCCAAACAACCTTGGAAGAACTGAAGTCTTCACTCTGGGCTGATTTCAAGGCTCAGAGGCTTAATAATTAGTAAAAGTCTTCCACAATAGTCCTCAAAGACTGCAAGAAGTGGCTATTTTTTCAAATGCCCAATTTTCAACAAAGATCACAAGGCATACAAGAAAACAGAGAAACATGGCCTGTTCGAAGGAACAAAACAATCCTCCAGAAACCATACTTGAAGAAACACACTCATAAGACTTACTAGACAAAGACTTTAAGACAAATGTCTTAAATATACTCAAAGAGCTAAAGAAAAACAAAGGACTAAAGGAAATCAGGAAAATGATATATAAACAAAATGAGAATATCAAAAAAGAGATAGAAATTATTAAAAGGGACAAATAAATTTTAGAACTAAAAAATACAATAACTGAATTGAAAAATTCATTATAGGGATTCAACAAAGAGAGAGATTCAACTCAAAGAGAGAGAAGAAAAAAATCAGCAAACCTGAAGATAGGTCATTTGAAATTGTTAATCTGAGAGGTAAAAAGAAAAAAGAAGGAAGACAAATGAACAGTAAATCTTAGAAGAAAACACAGGAAAAAACTTCCTGGCATTGGATATAGCAATGATTTTGGATATGACACCACAGCATAGGCATCAAAAGAAAAAAATAAATAAATTGAGCTTTATCAAAATTAAAAACTTTTGTGCACCAAAATAGTCTATCAACAAAATGAAAAAATGACCTATAGTATGGGAGAAGATATTTTCCAATCATATATCTGTTAATGAATTAATACCCAAAATTTATAAGTAACCCCAAACTCAAGAAGAACAAAAAACAACCAATGAAAAAATAGCTAAATACTCTAAATAAATATACTCCACAAAGAAAATATGTAAAAGACCAATGGTACTCGAAAAGATGCTCAATGTCATTAATCATTAGAGAAATACAAATCAAAACCACGGTGAGATACCATTTCACATACATTAGGATGTTTTTATAATAATAAAAAACATGAAAACAACAGTGTTAGTGAGGATGTGGAGATATTAGAACTCCTGTTCATTGCTTTTGGGAATGTAAATGATATAGCAACTATGGAAAAGAGTATGGAAGTTCTGCAAAAATTAAACATAGGATTACCATATATGCCAGAAAGTTCAATTCAAGGTATATTCTTCCCAAAAATTTAAAGCATGGATTCAAACACGTATTTATACACCCATGTTCATTCATAACAACATCAGTCACAACAACCACAAGATGACAACAACCCAAATGTCCATCTAGAGATGAATGAATAAACAAAATGTGGTATAAACATAAAATGGAATATTATTCACTCTTAAGAAAGAATGAAATTCTGATATATGCTACAGAATGAATGGACCTTGAACAAAATATGCTAAGTAAAATAAGCCAAACACAAAAGATTAAATAGTATGAGTCCACTTATATGAGGTACCTAGAATAGTCAAACTCATAGAGAGGAAAATAAAATAGTGATTTCTAGGGGATGGATAAGGGAGGTAAAGGGAATAATTATGAAGTTTCAGTTTAGGTTGATGAAACATTCTGATGATACATGTAGTATTGATTACACAGCAAAGCAAATGTGCTTAATGTCACTGAATTATACACCTAACAGTGGTTAAAATGGTAAATTCTGTATTATGCATATTTTACTACATTAAAACAATTTTTAATTGTATGATAAATACAGCAAAAGCATTATTTAGAAAATACATTAAGTGCATATATGAGAAAATAAATCAGTTTAAAGTTAATAATCTAAGTTTTTATCATAGTACACTAAGAGAAACAAAAGCAATTTAAGCTTGAGGAGAGCAGGAAAAAAGAGATAACAAAAATTATAGCTGAAATTAATAAAATTAAAAATAGGAAAACAATAGAAAAAAATTCAACAAAATCAAAAGCTGTTTTTTGTTGTTTTTTTTAAGCTCAATAAAATTGATAAGTCTCCAGCCAGGCAATGTATGAAAAAAAAATTTGAAAGACATAACTCACAAATATCAGTAAGGAAACAGGGACTATCACTACAGAATGTGAAGAAGCCAAAGGGATAATAAAGGAATACCATGAACATCTATCCCCACAAATTTAATAACATAGATGAAAAGGACCAACTTCTTTTAAGACATTACCCCAATACATAAAATGAAAAATAGATAACCTGAATAATCTATATTTATAAAATAAATTACAATAAAAAATGTAAAACCTTCCAAAAAAGAAAGCACCAACCAGGCCCAGACATTTTCAATTGGTGAATTCTACAAAACATTTGAAAAAAAAACAATGCCATTCTTCCTACAGCTAACATCATACTTAATGGGGAGAGAATAAACATTTCCCCCCTAATATAGGAACAAGGTGAGGCTATCCTCTTTTATCATTTCTATTCAACATTGTACTAGAAATCTAATACTAGTAAAATAAGACAAGAAAAAGACATAAATGATATAAAGTTAGAAAATAAGGAAAAACTCTTTGTTCACAGATGACTAATGACTGCCTATTAAGAAAACCCTAAATACATGCCAAAAAGGGGAGAGAAAAAAACTCTTAAAACCCCCTAGCAAGTGTAGCAAGTCTGCAGGATACAAGATCAAATTATATGTACAAAAGTCAATTGGAATTTGACATCAACATCATTTATAATAGCAACAAAAAACTGAAGAACTTAGACAAAAATCTCATAAAATATATACAAAGTATAGCTATGAAAAAATAAAAAGACATTGATAAAAAAAAACCAAAGATCTAAATGGATCAAGAGATAGTCTGTGTTTGTACATGAAAGACAATATTAAGATGTCAATTTTTCCCAACTTAACCTATAAATTTCATGCAGTTCCAATCAAAATCCCAGTAAGCTGTTTTGTAGCTGCCAACAAACTGATCCTAAAGTTCATATGAAAGAGAAAACCCAAAACAGCCAACACAATCCTAAAGAAGAGCAAAGTGGGAGGAATTACAGCCCCTAATTCAAGCATTACTAGAAGATAATAATCAAGACAGCATGGTATCGGTGAAAGATTACACACAGAGATCAGTAGAATAGAATACAGAGCCCAGAAATAGATCCATGCAAAGAAAGTCAATTGATTTTTCAAAAGGATGCAAAGGCATTCAATAGAAAAAGAATAATCTTTTTAACATATAGTATTGAACATTCAAAACAAAAGTATAAACCTAGACATGATCTTACAACTTACAGAAAAATTAAATAAGAATGAATCAGACTTAAATATAAAATCATAAAACATATAAAAAAAGAAAATTTGTATAACCTTGCATTTGGTGATGAGTGTTTAGATACAACATCAAAAGCGTGATTAATAATAGGAAAAGATTGATGAATTGGACATTATTAAAATTAAAAACTTTACCATTAAGAGAATGAAAAGAGGGATGGCTGGGTGGCTCAGTCAGTTAAGCATCTGCCTTCGTCTCAGGTCAAGTCCTACGTCGTCAGACTCTTTGCTCAGCAGGGAGTCTGCTTCTCCCTCTCACTTTCCCTTTCTTTCTCTCTCTCTCAAATAAAGAAATAAAATCCTTAAAAAAAGAGAATGAAAAGAGAAGTCACCAACTGGGAAAAAGTATTTGCAAAACACATGTTATATAAAGGACTTGTACTAAAAATATACGAAAGTTTTAAAACTCTACAAAAATAAATTTTCTAAATACATACTAGTATTTCTTTACTATTAGGAGGAAGAAAAGCAATAATCAACACTCAATCAATATCCATACTTTGGAATGTGTCAGAGAATAAGGGAGATTTAAAAAGCAGAGGGAAGGATAATAGGAGAATTTCTATTTCTTCACTCTTTATAGAACGATGAACAGAAATTGTTAAAATGTTGTATTGGTCAATTTTCAATTGCCAAAAGGTACCCCATCAGAGAGCACAGATAGATGGCAAATAGCATGTTAAAATATGCTCGACATGATTCACCATTAGAAAATACAAATTAAAACAATAATGATATACAACTACAGAACCATTAGAATGGTTAAAATCATACCAAAAACATGAAACACTGACAAATTTACCTTGTAAAGCAGACTTTATTTAGATTATTTCCAAAGCAAATTGCTCAAGGGAAAAAGTTAAATGCACGAGAAGTCCAGGAAATACTACCTAACATGTTCTCCTNAGGGAAAAAGTTAAATGCACGAGAAGTCCAGGAAATACTACCTAGCATGTTCTCCCCTTGGAAATACATATAGTAAATGTTCTGAAAAATTAAGTAATATAGAAACCTGTATAATTTTATTTAAATTAATGTTCCCCCATCATATTGAAACATAAAACTCCTTTTTATTGAGATTTTTTTTCTAAATAACTGTTAAGATTCTCTGTTACACATTTTAAGAAATGTAAATCTGTATCACTGTTAACATATGGATTTGCTTCCTTTTAAAAATTATCTCTAGCCTTTCTTTTGCTTTTTACTACGTATTACAGATATGTCATAAAATATTTGGTTTTAAATTGAAGTGTTAAGAGTTCGAATCTTAGTTTGGTTATTTAGCTTTACCTCTTGATCCTGGAAAAATTAAGTAAACTTTCAAAGTCTCTGTTTCCCCCCTGTGAAATGGAAAATAATGGCAATGCCATATTTCAAGGATAAAATTAAATCATGTAGGTAGAGCAGGGCACTTGGCCCACAGTAAGCAAACAATAAATATATGCTAATTCATTCAACATTATCATCAATGTCATCTTCATTAGTGTTAATATAAATAAAGGAAGAGTGACTAACCCCATCACTTTCTCATTCTCACTTTTACTTCCTTCACCCACCAGCTCTAAGGCTAGCTCAATGATAAAGAGGTAATTATAGGAAGAACACAAAAAGGAAAACTAATCTCAAGGTCTCTATCCTTTTAGGTAAAAAAATAAAAGAAAAAAAGAAAGAAAGAGCTGTTCTTTCTGGGGTAAACTTGGAGAACAGGGTGATATTTTTATGAAGAAAAATAGCATTTTCTTATCAATTTTTAGAATTTTAGTATCTGCTTACCAAATTGTGTAGAAAATTATACATAAGAGAAAAATAATTATTAACTATAAAAATTACCTGCACCCCTGAAGCACACTGTTGCTTGGCAACCTCAGGAACCTCCTTCGTGAAACCTGAAACTGGCCCCTGGACACAACACGGAAGGCAGAGAGAGGCTGAATCTGCCAGATTGGTAGGTGGCAGGCTTAATAAGGACACGAATTTATAGATGAGGTTTGCCTTGGGCAGCTGCAGGACAAGAAGTTCTCTGCACCCCTTGGCCAGAACCTTAAACGTTTGTATGAAGGGCTTAACTGGGTTCAGTCAGATATTCAGTCTAGATGGCCTCAGCGACATGTTATTCTCTCAAGTCTATATAGTCTNCAAGGTCTCTATCCTTTTAGGTAAAAAAATAAAAGAAAAAAAGAAAGAAAGAGCTGTTCTTTCTGGGGTAAACTTGGAGAACAGGGTGATATTTTTATGAAGAAAAATAGCATTTTCTTATCAATTTTTAGAATTTTAGTATCTGCTTACCAAATTGTGTAGAAAATTATACATAAGAGAAAAATAATTATTAACTATAAAAATTACCTGCACCCCTGAAGCACACTGTTGCTTGGCAACCTCAGGAACCTCCTTCGTGAAACCTGAAACTGGCCCCTGGACACAACACGGAAGGCAGAGAGAGGCTGAATCTGCCAGATTGGTAGGTGGCAGGCTTAATAAGGACACGAATTTATAGATGAGGTTTGCCTTGGGCAGCTGCAGGACAAGCAGTTCTCTGCACCCCTTGGCCAGAACCTTAAACGTTTGTATGAAGGGCTTAACTGGGTTCAGTCAGATATTCAGTCTAGATGGCCTCAGCAACATGTTATTCTCTCAAGTCTATATAGTCTTTTTTTTTTAAGATTTTATTTATTTGTTTGAGAAAGAGAGAATGAGAGAGAGAGAGCACAAGATGCGTTAGAGGGAGAAGCAGACTCCCTGTTGAGCATGGAGCCCTATGCAGGACTGGATCCTGAGACTCCAGGATCATGACCTGAGCCGAAGGCAGTACCTTGACCAACTGAGCCACCCAAGCGCCCTCAAGTCTATATTCTTGAAACAGCAGCTGGTGTGGGAATGGTGGGCAGAATGTACATTCCAAGGATAGGGAAGAGGGTGAAGAGCCTCTCATTGCCAGCGTCCAGCTCAAAGGTCAACCAGAGGTCACATGCTCTCACAATGACTTCCTTCACCATACATTTTGTATCATATCTTATATTGTGTTTACTTATAATAAACTATGACTTCCCCCAAGTTCAGGAACTCTCGCAATTTATTCAACTCATTTGCAATCACTTTATAAATTTAGTAGTATTTAAATTCCTTCTGTGAATGATAGATCTTTGAGACACATGTTCATTTTTGGAGGAATCTTGGGCAAACTTCAGGGAAAAAAAGCTGCAGTGNCTTCCTTCACCATACATTTTGTATCATATCTTATATTGTGTTTACTTATAATAAACTATGACTTCCCCCAAGGTCAGGAACTCTCGCAATTTATTCAACTCATTTGCAATCACTCTATAAATTTAGTAGTATTTAAATTCCTTCTGTGAATGATAGATCTTTGAGACACATGTTCATTTTTGGAGGAATCTTGGGCAACCTTCAGGGAAAAAAAGCTGCAGTGAATTAAATGTTACCTTAGTGGACAATAAAAAGGAATCTTTCAGCTGAAGGATTCTGACAGCAGCATATTCCAGCTGACCAGGCCATTCCAAATGTGTGTCTGACCATTATTTTAAATTAAAAGATATACCACTGTCAAACCATAGCAGCCAAGAATCAAAAGTGACAAAAAAAATTGTCAAAGGAAAAACCATGGACAATTTTATCAGAACTTCTCATCCAGTGTCAGAATGCAATGAATGCCATA
>NC_048222.1:122654319-122664850 GCF_002007445.2 Ailuropoda melanoleuca
TGTCAAAGGAAAAACCATGGACAATTTTATCAGAACTTCTCATCCAGTGTCAGAATGCAATGAATGCCATAAATAATCAGTTCCTAAAAATACTAAAAGTGCCAAAATTTGTGAGATAATTTACTTTACTATAAACCATTGTTTTAGCACGGCTCAAGGTTAGTCTTACACGTTACCCTCCCTTGGTTGCATTCAATTTGCTTTATTTAATGGGAAAAGAGGGACTGATGATATAGGTTCTACCCTGGAGAATTGCCTTCAACCTCAGTTTACAAATTCACCAGTCAGATATATTCTATGTCATGATGGAGAGCGGGTTTAAAACCTCTGAACCATATAGAGTGATACATACAGACTAGAATGCTTTCAGATTCCCATGCAGACAGCAATTAATAAAAGAAAGCAGAATATTGAAAAATTGAAAAGCCATTTCAATTTATCTTCCTCTTCTACTTAATAGCTCATAAAATACTTACACCTTTACACAATTACTCCACAATAGTACAGTAAGCTTCATAATAAAAGAAACAATTCCAGGTAGGATCCATTCAAGGTAATTAAGAATTTACTTCACTTTGAAATCAGGTGTATAAAATCCCATTATTGTATACACCATAGCTAAAATTTTGGCAAATAAGATACTAATTGCAGGTACTATTTCGATGTCTGGGCAAAGTTTTCAATTACCCAATTTTTTCAGTTAGTTATTTGTAAAAGCACAGTTAGAGCTAACACATTTATTTACACACAATATTTAGCTCACATTGAAGAAACAAGAACTACACAACATTTCAAAGTAGCTCTAGGAATACTTACTAATTGTCATGTAAATTCTAGATAGCAACTCAGATTCTCAGTATACTGAACATTTAGATAGAGAGCAGAGTAGTTTGGCTATCCTAATGGAAAGTATGCTTTCTGATATTTTGCTAAACTTGGTTTTGCATTTCTAAAAGAACGCACAGAGATAATCCCTAAGAACCTTAATATATTCTTCAAACTGGATTACCACAATGAGCATTAATTTCTACTGCTATCCATAGGTAAAATATCTTTAAAACTAAATTTAAAGACTCCTTGGCTTCCTTCTCCTCCCTCCCTCCCAGTGAGTTATTTACCCCAGATGAAGATGGTCTTCTAGTCAAATAGAGCACATGTCAAGTGCATAAACATTGATTTATACAATGCTACCGTTTCTATTTCCAACTGTTGGTCATTTTTAAAACATAAGTCAATGTAATAGTCACTAATTGCATATTCAAAGTTAAAGTAAACAAAAGTAATTTTAAAAGTGAATGTTATTTCTAATTTTTTGAATAACTATTAAATGAAATTGTAAATATCTCATTTAAACAGCTGTATCCTTAATCATATTAAGATACCATTTTAAACTAACATGTCATTTTGATAGCTTTTTGAGCATCCTGGCTTGATTTAAACATCCTTTTACTATTTCATACTGCTGCTCACGTCTCTGGCTAGGGTTGCACAAAATATAAATCGCCACTTCAAATGTCCCCAGCTGCTCTTTTATATCTTGATAGGTCCAATCATTCTCAACGGGAATGCTTGATAGCTTTGGAAACCTCAATAATACAGTGCCATATTCTTGACTTTTTTTTATTATTATTTTATACTATGGCATAACAGGTGCTTCACTTTTATTGATTAAATCAAAGAATGAAATTTTCAATCTTTCAACTTTTTCTTGTTTAGGTTAATTCTCCAAATTCTTTCTACAGTTTATAGTTTACAAATCTCCTGAGTATATGATTCTATACACACGTGTGTACCCTACACATAAGCTATTAGCTAAAAGAGAATTTTTAGCAAAAAGCTGTTGCATTGTAAGGTTTAAAAATGGACTGACTGCAGGGCATATTACCCAAAGCCACAGATTCAGGCATTATAACTAATGAGAGATCCTATTTTTAAAAATTCCTATTGAGTAACACTTTTAACTTACAAATAAAAAAAAAATGCATCACTTACCGTACCTTTAAAAATAATGTTCGGCTTCAAATGGATTTCAGAATTTGAGAGTTTTCAGCTGAATAAAATATTGGAACCAAGAATAATAGAATTATTGTTATTATTGACTTATTTTATATTCAGGTGTGTTTGTTCTCTATTATTTTGATTTTTAAAGGACAATAAAGGGGGGCTTGGGTGGCTCGGTGAAGCAGCCAACTCTTGATCTCAGCTCAGGTCATGAGCTGGGCATAGCACCTACTTAAAAAAAAATAAATGAATAAAACTAAAAAAATAAAATAAAAAGACAGTACGTGGTTGCAAATACATCAGCACTGTTACATGGAATACACTATGTAGAGCCATATGAATAAAAGATTTTTCTACATCTGGATATGGTTTTTCAATTAAAAACACTGTTTTCACACACATAAAAAGATCGCACATGGAAGATGCAGAAGACGCACGTTGAGTTGGATTTTCTAAATAATGCCACGTATCCATAAGTCGTACTGTTTCACCATGTCCTTTCTGCCGCCAGCAAAGTTAATGCCAGCAAAACAGGAGGACATGTAATGCAGCCTAGATTTTTTCATCAGAAAAAAAATTAACAGGTGCACTTTATATAGACTTATTTACACCACTGTCTAAACATATGAACCAACAGAACCTTAAAAATATCAGTCATGTTGAGGTGAAATTTTTTTACACTCTTGATTTTTCCTATTTTATCTATTGTAATATTTCTTTACTGAGCTTAGAAACTTGCAACCCCATGATTCTATGGTTCAGAGAAAGATCCTAATACTATTACTTTTAATTTATGCATTTATCTTGAAAGCTAGTAAGGCTCACACATACCCTAAACTGTACCACAGCAGATAGCCATTAGTAAAGTGTTGAGTAGCATTTCTTATCTGGAACAAAAGTGCTCTATAAAGAGCAGACTCAAAGAATGTGTGAGATGTTATTGACAACACAGGATTATCCCTTTAAAACGAATCACCTCTCGTCTCCTCTGTTGCTTTACCCACTCCCCAGAACATTATCAGTTAAACAGTTTTACTTTGTAACTACATCTATCACAGTAATACAGCTCAGTAGGTCACAAACACACACAACAATGACCTTTCCAAAGAACATTTGAATTTGACATAAAAATGTGGTGTTGTCTAATTGCCACACACATCCTATTCTTAGTAAAATATCAATGCTCAGCAAACCTTTACATTGAAAAGAACAGATTTGCAACGCTCAGAACAACAGATGTTAGTTTGCTATTACATTAAAAACAGAACATAAAAGAGAAAGATATTCACTTGTATCATATGCTCTGAATTGATCATCTGCATCTGCCTGGCATGTTTGGGTCTAAATGAAGCAAGTTGAGCTTCCAAAGGGAGTATCCATTTACCGCCACATCGTCAAAGCCATTACATCTCTCTCCTGCTGCATTCATCGGTCATAGAACAAGCCAAATAGTCACACTGCGGCAGAAACAAGAAGACCAAAAGGAAACAGGTATCACACACCAGGAATTAAGAATGTGAGTGAGATGCTAAAGAGAGCAGACTGGGCAACGCTGAAAACAGAGGATAAAGGGAAAGGCTTGGAGCACTCAGATTGCTCTCAGTCATCCTGTCACTTTCCCACAGAATTAATATAATTAGCCTCTCCCCAATATTGGGTATTGCTCCTAACCTTGAATAGAGGCTGATGGAAATATGTGTCACTGCTGCCCCTACTAGCTGAGCACTCTTCTGTTCTGTAATGGTGATTTGCCTCAGGTGAAAAATAGGATCACTCTCTTTTCCTATTGATTTCTGAAAAAGAAAATGCTTCCTCCCAACCAGCACTGCACTATTATTTTTGTTATCACTTTTCATGGAGCTGTACTCTTCTCTACGTAAAATTGAAAAAAAAAAAAAAAAAAAAACAAACCAAACCCTTGCCCATCCCTAGAGGTAGAAACTAAAATCCAATTATCTAACTGATAGAAACCCTTATATTCTATCTTTAAAAGGAAAAGCGTTATTGTTTTAAAAATAGAATGTCATTGCCAATTTTTAATGTGTAATTTAAGTTTACAAAGGATATATACAATCACTGAAACATAAAAATGAAATAGAATGTAATGTTCATATCTAAACTTTTTATGGTTAAAAAAATATTTTTAAACATTCACCTTTCTGTTCATTTGGTTTATAAAGTAACAGATGGAATTCTTGATCCGTGAACCTCACATAAGAATCTTTCAAGAGAATAATCCAATTCCTAGGCCCTAGGTTGCTTATTCTTCCTTTTTTCCTGAAAAAAAAATAATCTATTTTCAGGATAAAAAATACTATTGCTTCAGAGATTTTGGTTAGAAGAATCGCTCATTAAAAGGTTTATGTATCCATAACTACAGTGTTTAAAAATAAATTACAAAGTAACAAAACAATAAATTACAAAATAAAAGTGGTATGCAATGCAATTAAATTTCCTTCCAAGAACTATAGAATCATACTAATTAATTATGTGTGGGGGGGGAGATGTATTAAAATAAATTCAGTTGGAATTTGATTTCAAGATGGAAGACTGGTAGCCTCCTTTTTTTCTTGATGCTAATTGAAATGAGAGAAAATAGCAAAATTTTTAAAGTCCTTATATATAAAGATACAGAATGGTTGAAAGCAGGAGAATACAAAAATATAAATAATACAACAATAATAAATAGGATAGCTCAATTATAGAATCATTAGTCTCAATGAATGCAGTGATCCATTAATTCAAAAAATTTAGAGTAGGCTTTGATGAAGCTAACTAAAACTTGCAGAATGCTCCTGTTCTACTACCACACAACAAATAGACAATAAAAAGATGAATCCAATACATAATACGTATCTTAGAGCATTCTCAGTGCAAAGTAAATACACCAACCTTAAGTCCTCAGTTCAGTTCAGCTGAAAGAATGGAGAATTGACCACATATTAAAAGCTCTTTGAAGTTTTACCTGAAAATGTTCTAACCATTCATAAGAATGTATGCCCTTACTTTATAACAACTTTAACTATATAGTACCAAATGTATTGTGCCTTTTTTCTAAAATTTATATTTTGACATTATGATGTAAGAACCTAACAGCAGTTCATTTTAAAGAATAAAATATGCATGAAATTTTGTAGAGAGAAAATATAATAATGAACGAAACATTTACCCACTAGAAAAAAATCAAAAATGTAAACAATAATTCTAAATGTATATGTAAAAAATTACATTGGGTCAATACTAAAAATGACAGAATTGAAAGGAAAATAGATCTGCACACATAGTAGAAGACTGAACATATCCTTCTTAGTAACTGATTGTAAGAAGCAGTGTCCATTGAAGGAAAAAAAAACCTACTTGTTTAACAGAAATAATGTGTTAATGGGTAATGGATTAATGGGTGAATAAATGGGTATTTAGGACTAAAAGAGCAAGAAACACTGAGGTAAGGTTTAGATAATATGTGCAGGAAACAGCTGCTTTCCTTATGGCTGACAGACAAAGGGAAGAAGTTAAGGCTATCCAAACATAGAAGTTTGGAGAATGGGTCTCATGGAGCTGAATTCAGACCTTTGAGGGGAAAGCATTACCAAGTTTCTATTAGCAATTCCAGAGCTTGGAAGAAGGGCATCCCAGAATTGAGACCTACATCTCTGAGGAACAAGGACTGTCCAATGGGGGGTTATCTCAGGTACTTTGAGGAGAGACTTAGCGAGTCAGGATTCAGCCTGAAGAGAAGGTAGCCTAATTGTGTTTGGAATTTCAGAAGTGGAAGACTCTTGGAAGTGCCAGAAAAAGCAGAAATTGCAAGCAACTACTGCTGGGATCAATCTCTGTTGTCTTTGATAAAAATCAGTTGATGGAACATACTGATAGGCACAATTAAATAGGAAGTAGTAATTTACTTCCCCCTTTTGCTACCTTCCAACTTCCTTTATTCTATCCCATTGAAAGAATCTAAGAGAAAGCTAGCAATGACAAAATGTAGTTTGAAGAGTCTTAGCCCCACATCACAGAGCAAAATTCGGCAGGAAGTGTTTGGGGCTGAGGAGTGATAGCTTAATAACCAAGTCGATCAACTCCTTTAGTTTTTATAAACACTCAGCATTTATAAACAGCATATATAAATTCTTCCCCACATATTTGACCTTCAGTACAACTACAATAAAATAATACTTTGCTGTAAAAGATGCAACTATCTTTCACACAATCAAGGTCAGTCACACCTTCTCCCTAAAAATGGGAGACAAAAGTTCTAATAATCATTGTATCCATTTCTATGACTGATAGTCATAGTGTCCATCCTTTGGCAATGTTAATTAGTCCTCAAATTCAGCAACATTACATTTGAATATTCTGAAAACTAAAAGCTATGAACATCATTAAATAAAAAGAGTAAAAATGAGAGAGGGGACAAAAAGGAAGTAAAATATGCAAAACTGCCTCAGGTAACAGCTTCATAATGGGTCACATAGTTTATATTTATGACTTATCTTTCTATATACATTTTACGGTCCCTTGGCCCAGAGCCAACCCTTCAGCTGATTGGGATTCTTCACCTTGTGAAGTAAGTCAAACCTGTATTCATGAAGGATACAAATCTTCAATAGTTTTGCTGCTTTTGGGTTACGATGTTTCCTATCTTGTACAACATGAAAGTTAACACAAAGTACCCCAAAGAATCACTTGTGTTCCAAAGAGTATTATTTCTGCTATATTATTAACAATTCAACATCCCTTTAATATTCAAAATGAATCAACCAAGCCAATACAATAACCCTGGTTGGTTGGTTGGTTGGTTGGTTGGTTTGTTGGTTGGTTTATTGATTGATTGCCTATTAGGTGGAATGAAAATCCCATATACTGGATCAAATGCTTAATGGTAATCTCATAAGCAAGAGAGAGCATTCACACCTTCAAGAAACTTTGCAAGCACCTTTATAGAGATTAAGGCACAGTGTAAATATTTCTCACCATTCCAAAAGAATAAGCATGTGAGTAATGTGTGTATTAGGGAGATTTACTGCAGTTGGATTAGATAATTTTATGTTTAGTAATCATTTATGTTGAATAGGCTATGGAGGGTTGATTTCCACTTACCAATGCACAGTGGAATCAATGTAACATGGTTCACTGAACCTCTTGAGTCCACACACACACACACACACACATGCACACACTCTGTATCATTGGTCTAGTCTACTTCATCTCTAGCTCATTTTGCTTGGCCCCCAAAAGGTCAAAGAAGAAATCAAAGGGAAAATTAGAAAACATTGAGACAAATGAAATTGAAAACACAACATGCCATATCTTATGCTATGTAACAAAAGCAGTACTGGGAAAGAAATCTACATAAGAAGGAAGTTCAAGTAAATACCTACATTAGGAAAGAAGAAAGATCTTAAATAAACAACCTAAATTTACATCTCAAAAAAATAGAAAAAGAAGAATGAACTAAGGCTAAATTTATCTGAAGAAAGAAAAATATACAGATTAGAGTAGAAATAAAAGGAATGAAGAATAGAAAAACAGAAAAAAATCAACCTGAGTTAGTTTCATAAAAAATATTAACAAAACTGATAAACATTTAGGAAGACCAAGAAAAAAGAGAGAACACTCAAAATCATAAGTGAAAAAGAAATTACAACTGATACCACAAAAATGAAAAAGATCATAAGAGAGTACCATGAGCAATTACTCACCAACAATTTGGACAGCCTTGAAAAAATAGATAATTTCCTAGAAACATACAACCTAGCAAGACTGAATTGTGAGGAAAAACAAAATCTGAACTGACCTATAACTAGTAAGAAGATTGAATCAGTAAACAAATGTTCCAACAAGGAAAAACCTAGGACAGGAGGCTCTACAGGGGCATTCTATCAGACATTGAAAGAACTAATGCCAATCCTTCTCAAACTGTTCCAAAATATTGAAGAAGAAAGAGCACTTCAAACTCATTTTGTAAGGACATTATCCTGATACCAAAGCTAGGAAAAAATACTACAAGAAAAGAAAACTCTAGGCCAATATCCCTGACAGATAGATGCAAAACTCATCAACAAAACAATAACAAAAACCAAATCCAGCAGCACATTGGAAGGATCATACACCATGACAAAGTGGGACTTATCTCTTGGGATTCAGGGATGCTTCAACATATGAAAATCAATCAGTGCAACATACCACACTACAGAATGAAAGAGAAAATCACATAAGCATCTCAATTAAATGCAGAAAAAAATCATTTGGCAAAATTCAACACCCTTTTATGATAAAAACAACAAACTAGGAATAGAAGGTAATTACCTCAACATAATGAAGACCACATAAGAAAACCCCACAGCTAAAATCATACTCAATGGTAAAAGTGTTTCCCCTAAGATCAAGAACAAGGCAAAGATGCCCACCTTCACCACTTTTATTCACCATAGTTCTGGATATCTAGCTAGAGCAATTAGGCCAAAAAAATAATAATAACAATAATAATGATAATAATAAGGCATCCAAATTGAAAAGGAAGAAGTAAATTACTTTTTTTTTTACAGATGGCATAATTGTATATGTGGAAAACCTTAAGATTCCACAAAAAATTTTAAAAAAACTACTAGAATAATTGAATTCAGCAACATTAGAGAATATAAAATAAAAATGTAAAACTTGATTTGCATTTCTTTTTTTTTCTTTTTTTTTAATGATTTTTTATTATATTATGTTAGTCACCATACAGTACATCCCCGGATTCCGATGTAAAGTTCGATGCTCCATTAGTTGCGTATAACACCCAGTGCACCATGCAATACGTGCCCTCCTTACTACCCATCACCAGTCTATCCCATTCCCCCACCCCCCTCCCCTCTGAAGTCTTCAGTTTGTTTCAAATAGTCCATAGTCTCTCATGTTTCATTCCCCCTTCTGATTACCCCCACTTCCCTATCCCTTTCTTCCCCTACCGATCATCCTAGTTCTTATGTTCCATAGATGAGAGAAATCATATGATAATTGTCTTTCTCTGCTTGACTTATTTCACTTAGCATTATCTGCTCCAGTGCCGTCCATGTTGCAGCAAATGTTGAGAATTCGTTCTTTCTGATAGCTGAGTAATATTCCATTGTATGTATGGACCACAGCTTTTTAATCAAGTCATCTGTTGAAGAGCATCTCGGCTCCTTCCACGATTTAGCTATTGTGGACAATGCTGCTATGAACATTGGGGTGCATATGGCCCTTCTCTTCACTACGTCTGTATCTTTGGGGTAAACACCCAGTAGTGCAATGGCTGGGTCATAGGGTAGCTCAATTTTTAACTTTTTAAGGGACCTCCACACTGTTTTCCAGAGTGGCTGTACCAACTTGCATTCCCACCAACAATGTAGGAGGGATCCCCTTTCTCCACATCCTCTCCAACAATTGTTGTTTCTTGCCTTGTCTATCTTTGCCATTCTAACTGGCGTAAGGTGGTATCTCAGTGTGGTTTTGATTTGAATTTCCCTGATGGCTAATGATTTTGAACATTTTTTCATGTGTCTGTTAGCCATTTGTATGTCTTCATTGGAAAAGTGTCTGTTCATATCTTCTGCCCATTTTATGATTTGTTTATTTGTTTCTCGTGTATTGAGTTTGAGAAGTTCTTTGTAGATCTTGGATACCAGTCCTTTATCTGTGGTGTCCTTTGCAAATATATTCTCCCATTCCGTGGGCTGTCTCTTAGTTTTTTTGACTGTTTCCTTGGCTGTGCAGAAGCTCTTTATCCTGATAAAGTCCCATAAGTTCATTTTATCTTTTGTTTCTCTTGCCCTTGGAGATGTGTCGTGAAAAAGGTTGCTCTGGCCGATGTCATAGAGGTTATTGCCTATATTCTCCTCTAGAATTCTGATGCATTCTTGTCTCACATTNCTAGAATTTTGATGGATTCCTGTCTCACATTGAGGTCTTTCATCCATTTGGAGTTTATTTTTGTGTATGGTGTGAGAGAGTGGTCAAGTTTCATTCTTTTGCATGTAGCTGTCCAATTTTCCCAGCACCATTTATTGAAGAGACTGTCTTTTTTCCACCGGATGTTTTTTCCTGCTTTATCAAAGATTAGTTGCCCAAAGAGCCGAGGGTCCATTTCTGGGTTCTCTATTCTGTTCCATTGGTCGATGTGTCTGTTTTTGTGCCAGTACCATGCTGTCTTTGTGATCACAGCTTTGTAGTACAGCTCGAAATCCGGCATTGTGATGCCCCCAGCTTTGTTTTTCCTTTTTCAACAGATCCTTGGCGATTCAGGGCCTTTTCTGGTTCCATACAAATTTAAGGACTATTTGTTCCAGTTTTTGAAAAATGTCCTCGGTATTTTGATCGGGAGAGCATTGAAAGTGTAGATTGCTCTGGGTAGCATGGACCTTTTAACTATGTTAATTCTTCTAATCCATGAACATGGAATATTTTTCCATCTTTTTATGTCTTCCTCAATATCTTTCAAAAGTGATCTATAGTTTCTAGCATATAGGTCCTTTACGTCTCTGGTTAAGTTAATTCCAAGGTAACG
>NC_048222.1:122665106-122697672 GCF_002007445.2 Ailuropoda melanoleuca
ATCCCTTTTTGTCATCTGATTGCTGTTGCAAGGACTTCTAGTACTATGTTGAATAATAGTGGCGAGAGTGGGCATCCTTGTCGTGTTCCTGATCTTAAGGGAAAGGCTTCCAGCTTTTCCCCATTGAGAATAATGCTTGCAGTAGGCTTTTCATAGATGGCTTTTATGAGATTGAGAAATGTACCCTCTATTCCTACACTCTGAAGGGTTTTAATCAGGAAAGGATGCTGTATTTTGTCAAATGCTTTTTCTGCATCAATTGAGAGGATCATATGGTTCTTGAGTCTTTTCTTGTTGATATGATGTATCACATTGATTGATTTGCGAGTGTTGAACCATGCTTGCATCCCAGGTATGAATCCCACTTGGTCATGATGGATAATCCTTTTAATGTACTGTTGGATTCTATTAGCAAGGATCTTGTTGAGGATTTTGGCATCCATATTCATTAGAGAAATCGGTCTGTAATTCTCCTTTTTGAGGGGGTCTTTGCCTGGTTTGGGGATCAAGGTAATATTAGCCTCATAGAATGAGTTTGGTAGCTTTCCTTCTGTTTCTATTTTTTGAAATAGCTTTAGGAGAATAGGTATTATTTCTTCTTTGAATGTTTGGTAGAATTCCCAAGGAAGACCATCCAGGCCTGGAGTTTTGTTATTTCGAAGGTTGTTTATCACTGACTCAATTTCTTCATAATTAAGAGGCCTGTTTAAGAAATCTATTTCTTCCTGTTTCAGTCTTGGTAGTTTATAGGTTTCCAGGAAGGCCTCCATCTCTTCCAGATTGCTTAGTTTTTTGGCATATAGCTGTTGATAAAAGTTTCTAATAATCCTTGCAATTTCAATGGTGCTGGTCGTGACCTCTCCCTTTTCAGTCATTATTTTAATAATCTCAGTCCTTTCTCTTTGTTTTTGGACAAGTTTTGCCAGTGGTCTATCAATTTTATGGATTCTCTCAAAGAACCAGCTTCTAGTCCTGTTGATCTGCTCTACTGTGCTCCTGGTCTCTAATTCATTGATTTCTGCTCTAATCTTGGTCAACTCCTTCCTTGTCAGTGGGTTAGGCCTGTCCCTCTGTTGCTGTTCCAGTTTCTTGAGGTGAGAATATAGAAACTGCATTTTAGATTTTTCTATTCTTTTGAGTGAGGCTTGGATGGCTATGTATTTCCCCCTTAGGACTGCCTTTGCAGTATCCCATAGGTTTTGGACTGTTGTGTTTTCATTCTCGTTGGTCTCCTAAATTGTTTAAATTGCTTTTTGGTTTCCTAGTTTATCTAGTCATTCTTGAGCAGGATGGTTCTTAGTCTCCAAGTGTTTGAGTTTCTTCCAGATTTTTCCTTGCAGTTGAGTTCTAATTTCAGAGCATTGTGGTCTAAGAATATGCGGGGGATAATTTCAATCTTTTGGTATTGGCTGAGACCTGTTTTGTGTCCCAGAGCATGATCTATTCTTGAGAATGTTCCATGGGCATTTGAATAGAATGAGTATTCTTTGGTTCTGGGGTGTAGCATTCTATATATATCTATGAGGTCCAATTCGTCGAGTATGGCATTCAAGCCTTTGATTCTTTGCTTGGTTTTTGCCAGGGTGTTCTGGTCTATTTCTGATAGTGGGGTGTTGAGGTCCCCTACTATTACTGTGTTCTTATCTATATGTCTCTTTATTTTGGTTAAGAGTTGGCTTGTGTATCTTGCTGCTCCCCTGTTGGGGGCATATATATTAATAATTGTCATATCCACTTTTTGAATACTTCCTTTAAGAATAATATAGTGCCCTTCTGTGTCTCTCTCTATGGCCTCTAGTTTAAAAGCCCTTCTATCTGATATGAGAATTGCTACTCCAGCTTTCTTTTGAGGTCCATTTGCGTGGAAGATGGTACTCCATCCCCTTACTCTAAGTCTGAATGCATCTTTGGGTTCAAAATGAGTCTCTTGTAGACAGCAAATGGATGGGTCATGTCTTTTTATCCAATCTGCAACCCTGTGGCATTTTATGGGAGAGTTTAAACCATTTCCATTTGCACTGAGAACTGAAAGATAGAAGTTTAATGATGCCATGTTGCCAGTAAAGTCTCTGTTTGTATCGGTTGTGACTTTCTGCTCTGTATCACTCTTGGGCCTTTTTACCTTTATACAACCCCCCTTAATATCTCCTGTAGGGCTGGTTTCGTGGTTACGAAATTGGTTAATGACTGGCGATTCTGGAATGTCTTTATTTCTCCATCAATTCTGAATGACAGCCTTGCTGGATAAAGGATCCTTGGCTGCATGTTTTTCTCTGAAAGAGCTTTAAAAATGGTCCCCCAAGCCTTTCTCTCATTCCAGTTCTCTGTAGACAGGTCTGACGTAATTCCAATACCTTTGCCTTGGTACGTGAGGAATTTCTTTGTCCTGGCCACTTTCAATACTGTATCCTTGGATCTAATATTTGTGCATTGCACTATGACGTGACGTGGTGTAGGTTTGTCATGGTTGAGCTTGGATGGGGTCCTCTCTGCCTCTTGGTCACGACTGTTTGTTTCCCTTGCTAGATTAGGGAAGTTTTCAGCTACAATTTGTTCAAATATCTCTTCTAGACCTCTGTTTTTCTCCACCCCCTCAGGGATGCCGATAATTCTGACATTGGATCGTTTCATAGAGTCAGTAATCTCCCGTAATCTACATTCGTGGGCGTGGATCTTTTTAAGACCAGCTTCTATTTTCGTTTTTTCTTCTACTAACTCATCCTCCAATTTGCTAATGTGTTCCTCTGCCTCGGTGACCCTGGAGGTCAGAGCCTCTAGTTTTGACTGCATTTGGCTCATAGAATTTTTAATTTCTGTCAGATTTGCTCTCATTTCTGCCCTTAGGGATTCTATATTCTCAGTAACATTTTCGTTAATACTTTTTTCAAGTCTACTCATCATCTGGACCGTTGTGGCTCTGAATTCCATTTCTGAAAATTTGGATACATCCGTATCTACTATTTCTGTTGCAGAGGCCACAGACTCATTTTCTTTTCTTTGATGGGGGGAACTTCTCCTTCTCGTCATTCTGATGAAGAGAGATTTTGGGGTTGTCCAGAGCCCAAATCATTGACTGGGACCCAGGCTGTGTGCTCTTGTTTTATAGAGATCTTAGGGATGTGGGCTTCTTCTTTAAAGATTTTATTTATTTATTTGAGAGAGAGAGAGACAGACAGTCAGCAAGAAAGGGAACCCAAGCAGAGGAGTGGGAGAGGAAGAAGCAGGCTCCCAGTGGAGAAGCCCGATGTGGGACTCCTTTCCGGAACGCTGTGATCACACCCTAATCCGAAGAGAGGTGCTTAATGACTGTGCCACTCAGGCGCCCCGGGTTGTGGGCTTCTTGATTTTTCAGCCTGCCTTCTGGGGGAGGGGCCTGCTGCGCCGATACTGAGGTAACCCTGTTTGGGTAGAGGCTCCGTGCCCCCTGCAAGGGGCGTGGGGATGGGCACGCTGTGAGCCAGTATTTCCAGGCTTTTGTTCCCTGGCGGCTTTCCCTGGCGGTCTGCTGTGCCTCTTCTGAGAGTCAGAGCAGCAGCGGCCGAAATTCAGCTTCTGTCACAGAACAGAGGGATTGTGGCCCATTCTCCACTGATGCTCTGGCCACTTTAACTCTGTTTCTGTTGGTGCTGCTCAACCCTGCAGCATCCCGGCTGTGCGCCCCACACCCGGCATCGCAGCCCTCACTTCCAGGGCTGGTGGTCTCTGTCCTTTGTGTTTCTAACCCCACCAGCCGCCAGTCACCAGCCGCCCCACGTGCATTCCCGGAGCTCCCGGTCTCCGTCTGCTGTCTCGCGGGTGCCGTCCGCGAGTCTGCCTGCTCCCCGGTGCAGGTGGCCCGCCAGCTGTCAGCCGCCCCACTCGTGCTCCCAGAGCTCCCGGTTTCAGTCTGGATCCAGTGAGCACACCGGAGTTCCGGAGTTCCGTGAGGTGCTTGGTAGCGCGCACTCCCAGCTCACAGTCTCAGTCTGCTCTCTCGAGGGTGCGGTCCACGGTCCGCCCGCTCCCCTGTGCAGGTGGCTACCGTTTCCCGGTGCCCGAACGTGGTGGCTCCCTCCCCCTTCCATTTATCTTCCAATATCTGTGCGCAGTTTCACGGCTCCCCACTTCATACCTCAATACTCAGCGCTGGAGATGTTCATTTGTAGAGATCTAGATGTATCTTCCTGCGTCTCAGGCTGATTCCGTGGATGTTCCTGCTGGTCTGGTACCTATCCAGCTCTACTCAAGGGACTGGCTGAAAACGGGGTCCCCTACTCCTCCGCCCTCTTAACTCCTCCCCCCTGATTTGCATTTCTATACACTAAAAACAACCAATCTGAAAAGGAAATTTAAGAAGACAATCCTATCTACAATGACATCAAAAAGAATAAAATACTTAGGAATAAACTTAACCAAGGAGACAAAAGACCTGTACACTGAAAACTATCAAACATTGCTGAAAGAAATTAAAGATTACACAAAAAATGGAAAGACATTCACTATCATGGACTGAAAGATTTAATATTGTTAAAATGTCATGAAAGTAATACAACTTAACCTACAATGTGATCCATAGATGCAGTGTAATTCCTATCAAAATCCGAATAGCATTTTTTGCAGAAATAGAAAAAATAATTCTAAAATTTATATGGAACCCACAAGGTAATAAGACTACACAATGGGTAAAGAATAATCTCTTCAACAAATGGTGCTGGGGAAACTGGATATTCAAAAATAATGAATAATGAATGTAGATGCAAAATAATGAATGTGGATGCAAAATAATGAATGTGGATGCTATGTCCCCCCAAACATAAAATAAACTCAAAATCAACTGAAGACTTAAACACAAAACCCAAATCTGTAAAACTCATTGAAGGAAACAGAGGGGAAAATCTTAGTAACATGGGTCTTGGCAACGACTTTTGGGGTATGACACTAAAAATACAGGCAACAGAAGCAAAAAGACAATTGGGATTATATCAAACTAAAAAGCTTCTGCCCAGCAAAGGAAACAATCAATAGAATGAAAGGTAACTAAGACATGGGAGAAAATATTTGCAAATCATGTATCTATCTGATAAGCAGTTAAGATCCAAAATGTATAAAGGACTCCTACAACTCTTTAGCAAAAAACAAAACAAAACAAAGATAGCCCAATTTAAAAATGGGCAAAGAACTTGAATAGTCATTTCTCTGAAAGAAGACATTCAAATGGATAACAAGTATATAAAAGATGCTCAACTTCATTAATCATTAGGTAAGTATGAATCAAAACCACAATGAGATATTACATCACACCTGTTAGGATGGCCATTAAATAAAAAACAAATAAAACCAGAAAATAGTAAGTGATGGTGAGGATGAAGAGAAATTGAGACACTTAGGCACTGTTAGAAAGAAAGGAAAGTTGGGGAGCCACTATGGAAAACAGTATGGAGGTTCCTCAAAAAATTAAAAATAGATCTACCATATGATCCAGCATTTCCAGTTCTAGGTATTACTCAAAAGAATTGAGATCTGGATCTTAAAGAGATATTTGTACTTCCCACATTAATTACAGCATTATTCGCAATAGCTAAGAGGTGAAAACAACCTAAATGTCCAATGCTGGGTGACTGAATAAAGAAAATATAGTTTATACACACAATGGAATATTTGTCAGCCTAAAAATAAAGGAAATCCTGTTATATGTGACAACATGGATGAACTATAATGACATTATGCTAAATTTCATAAGTTGGTCACAGAAGATAGAAATATCCCATGATTGTACTTAAATGATGTATCTAAAGTACCAAACTCTTAGAAGCAAAAAATAGAATGGTGGTTGCCAGGGGCTGAAGAGAGGGAAAAATGGGGAGTTGCTGTTCAATTGGTGTAGAATTTCAATCATGCAAAATGAACAAGTTCCGGAGACCTGCTATACAACAGCATGTATTTGGTCTACAATATTGTACTGTACATTTAATCATTTAAAAAGGGTACATGCCACGTTCTGTGTTTTTTAGAACAATGAAAAATAATCCAATAATGACTCCTAGAAATTTTTAATCACAGCTCCCTAACTACTGCATTTTGAGAAAGACTGCTTGTTTTAATTATTTATTGGGACTTGATGGTTTATTTGGAGGCAAATGCAATTACTACCTGACACCTTAATTACCATTAGCTTGCTTTGCTTCCTGTTACTACGAAAAGGAAAGTTAACTTTCTATGGATATTCTGACACAGCTATAATAGGTTTCTGTGTATTCTTTGAGACTGTAGATGAAACATAGTGTCAAGTATGTGCAAAATACCTGACTTAAAATGTAGTAAGACTGATAATTAATAAGTTCTAAAGATAAACTTCACACTGTCGCTAAAACAGTTTTCTTTGTTGAAATACTAAGCTAATTTTACTATAAATGAATTCTTTTTCTAGATGATAGCTTAATATGATCTAAAAGTTCTTATAATTCTAGAGAAACAACATTTTTAGGAATTGCACAAATGAAACTGCAACTAATTTGGTATTTATGGTCCAGCATACTTCAAATTAAGACTCCAAATCTTAAATCAATTCTTTACCTGAACATAATTCTTGACCCATAAATCAGCTTTTTGTTTTTTCTTTAATAATTGAATTCTTCATTAATATTTAATTATCAACTTTAAAAGACCAAGAATAATGTGCTGACTTCCCAATTTAAAATGGTGGAAATCTCAAACCTACAAGGAGAATTAGAAACAGAAATGCATGTTTAACTTCAGTGAAACAAGGAGCTATCTAAAACTCCAAACCACAAAACAGTAGGAAATCCTGCCCAAAGCCTAAAGATCAAAGAGACGAATAGTATCTTACCGTTTCAATTTGTGGTTCCTTGATTATTGCATAAAGCATGCTAAATTTCACATTTTGTCCTTTGTAATCATCACTTTATCTATTTTGTTATTTTTTCAATAATTTTCTATTGGGTGATTCTAAATTTCATAATTGGTAATTTCCTTAATTTCCTGCACAGTGCTTTTTATATACTGGATGGCAATCTTAATACTATGTAGAAATTAGTCTGTCTTTTTTCATTCATTTAAAAATCTATCTTCATTATTTACTGAATCTCCATATTTTGATGAGTTATTTCCAGACTCATGTATGTGTGGGGTTGCATCAAAAGCATTACAATTACACAGTTTTACAAAGTATTGGGTTTTAGCAGGGCGTGCTTACCAACCACTAAGTATATCTGTTTGTTACTTTGGCTACTGTTGCATATTTATTATTGACATTAACTTTAGAATCAGTTTTCGAGTCCTGTTATTAATACTGCTCTGACTTCTTTTGGAATTGATCATACAGATTAACGTGCAGAGTCTTTAAAATAGCGAGTCATTCTATCTGTGATGGTAGAATACCTCTACATTTACTTAGAACTTTTACAGCTATCAGTAAGAGTTTTCAGTTTTTTCCATAAAATTCTTGTACGTTTCTTATTAGGCTTACTCTTAGGTACTTTAGAATATTTGTTGCTATGGAAAATGCCATGCTTTTCCATGGTATTTCTTAATTTATTATTGTTACTATACAAGAAAAAGTGATTTTGTACGTGTGTTGATTTGTCTTGACAAACTCTCTTACTGGGCTCATCTTGACAAACTCCCTCACTGGTTTCAAAAGCTGTGGATTAATTCTTTAAGTTTTTTTCTTAGCTGACAATAATGACATATGCAAATAATGATTTTTAACTCATCTTTCCCAACACTTCTATCCACCATTATTGTTCTTTATGTTATTTCATTGGCTAGAATCTCCACTCTAATGTTGTACCATGGTAATTGTATCAAAGATACTCATTTTATTTCCTGCTTTAATTGAAATTCATTCAAGAAATATTTATTGAGTCCTTTTAATGTGCCAGAGTATATTCTGGGGATAAAAATCCTAGTGATAAAGGAATGGATAAGACTGATGGAGTCCTTGCTTTCATGGCACTATTTGTAGTAGAGAAGACATGATATACAAGTAATGAAACAAATTAAAAATTTTTTAAAAAGCTGGAATCCCCACTGCCAAAAAAAAGTTAATATAACTTCAGATAATGTCAAGGGCTATGAAAAAAACTATTTGGCTCAATGAGGAAAGACCTGACAATAGGGATAGTACAAAATTAGAAAATACAGCCAGATGAAATTTCTTTATCTAATGATACTTGAGCTCAGACTTGAATTATGAGGTGGATTCTGCCGTATTAAGATCATGTGATAAATAATCTTTTAAAAATTTAGGGACCATTTTGTTTCTTCTATAGTTATAAATCTATTTCAATTCTCAAATTTTGTTATTTTTACTTTCCTACAAATATTTACTCTGTTCTCAGTTTTCAAATGTATTGGTGTTATATCCTAATATTTTAAATCTACTCTATATCTATATTTATTTCCCCCTTTTGTGTTCCTAATATTGTCTTCCTTCCTTCCTCTTTTATGTTAAGTCACACTTGCCAGGCTTCCAATTTTATTTTATTAAAGTTTTCACTATTTTCTCACAACTTACGTGATTTCAAGATATCTGGCAAATTTTGTCAGTATCTATATTGTTACTGAAAGAATTGGTCCAAACTACTCATTTCACAACTAAAACAAAAGTCCTAAATCATTTTTGAAAGGCTGCAGCCTCCTAATCTCCTTCAGTGATTTCTGATATAAATTGAGGAATATGATCATACAATATTATGTAATAAGTCAAGTAGTTGGTAATAAATAGATAAGATTAAAATTGGAATTTTTTTTCTTTTTTTAGGATTATATTCATTCAACAAACATTTATTCATGAAAAGCTTGACTGCTATCTTTTAGGAATTATACCTTTAGGAATAGTCAATGAGAACCTAATTTTACCTCTTTAACATGATATAAATCATACATAGTCCTAGGATTTAAACAAAATTGTAGGGCATGTAGATGGAAAAAAAAACAAAACTTTTCAGTCTTACCTCTACCTAAAGGACTTTGTGTTTACACAATAGCTTGCTTTCTTTTTTTAAGACCTTTATTTTTTTTTTTATATCTCAGCTATAGTCTTCATTTTAATCTTCCATAGTGTTTTGTCCCCTCTAATGTAAAACAAGAGGTAACTTTTCCTGAACCATATGCAAAATAGGTATTTCAATGTCTTCAAATTATCATATGTTAATCTGCCTGAAAGTTAAGGCAATGGCAAGCAAGATGATAACATTAAGGGCCATTCAAACAGTAATAAGATTCACTTGTCTCCCTGGCAATTAATTGGATCAGTTACAATGAGGAGGAAGTGTAAAATTGGGAGGAGAATGGAACTTGTCTTGTGACATTGTAACAAATGAAATTTTTGTGAAATCAACTTCTTCAAACCAGACTTAGACCATGATGCCATATAATCACAAAGCATAGTGGACATCATGAAGTTGATAAAATTCTTGTCTTTAACTTGTATTTTACCTAAGACTTAGAAATAATTCTATTAGAGGGATACTCAATTCTGGTTCCCATAATACATGCAAATTAATAACCACAATATAACGCAATTGAGAGTAAGGAGAAAGCTCTTTCTGGTATGAGAA
Source organism: Ailuropoda melanoleuca (assembly GCF_002007445.2). Taxonomy (NCBI): domain Eukaryota; kingdom Metazoa; phylum Chordata; class Mammalia; order Carnivora; family Ursidae; genus Ailuropoda; species Ailuropoda melanoleuca. Next base: position 122,674,667 of record NC_048222.1, read on the forward strand.
GGCACTTTTAAGGTTTATGAGTGCCATGCTATAAAGGCTGGATCTTTTACTCAGCAAAAGGGATCAGTTCCCTCTTACATCTCCTAGAAAGATACTTTGTGTATCAACTATAATAAATAATAAACACTGGAGGCAAGGGGTTTCTTGGGAGTTTGTTGGAATTACCTAGGAAATAGCAGTGGAGACAGAGAAGAGGAAAGGGATTATAAATATTTACAAATTAGAATTGATGATATCTCTTTAAATACAGAAACTATCATTTGCTGTAAATAATTTTAAGTACCTAAATTAACCTGGTTGATTTCAAAGCATTCCAGAAACAAAAATGTATATTCTATCAAGTATGAGGAGAATATCACTGAATATATAAACACTAAAACTAAAATATTAACATCAGCTTTTGAAGTCACCAACTAAGATAATGTAGTATATTAAAATATACTCCATAGATGCCAAGAGAGAAAGCAAAATTTTAGGTATGTAAATTGCTCATTCACCATTTTTTAAAATAAGGCTAGAATGTAAAGCACCTATAGGACTGATTTCCCAGCATGCATCGAGGACTGCTTTTAACTGGCTACATTAGTTTCACCTGGGGAGCATTTTAAAATACAAATTCTAGAGGTCTGTTCCTTGAGCTGTTGCCACCAGGGAATCTGCAATTTGTGCTAATACAGTGAGAAGTCAGGTTTGTGTGTTTTTTTAACTATGAAGGATTAATATCAAATCTTGTCCTTACAAATAGAATTCTGATTTCCAATCTATAACTGCCTCCTCTCCAATCTAGCACACATAAACAGTAGTCACATCTTTGTCAACCACTTTCAAAGGACTGTCAACCTGAGACACAAAATTGTTGAAGCGAAGAATAGAAATGTATAAAACCTAATAAATCAGCTATCTTGAAGAAACACCAATCACTATTTCTCCCAAATAAGTATTTTATCCCATTTTAGAGATTTTTCTGAAAGAACGCTTAATTACATCATAAATTATAATTTTTTTCACTATTTAATGAGCCTCAAGATGAGGTACAATTTTAAGACATTTAGGTTGATCAAGGACATAAAAAACAATCAGGGTATTTACTTGGTAAAAGTTAAAGATGGCATGTAATAATCACAGAGCTCTCAGTCTCAGATGTCTGAAAAACTCAGAGGTTTTCATAAGCTTTTTGTCTTCCTGATTTTTTATGCCCCTCTTACAGATATTAAGAGGCCATGTAATTTCATTTATTTTTTCTGCAGTTTAGTCTCTGATTCTATACCAGAAAATTTTATCCTGCTTATCCAAATTAAAACAAATGCTCAATTTCCCTTAGCCTATACTACTTTGGTTTATGAACAGTTTTGGACTATTTTTAAGAATTGATCAAAATCTCTGGGATAGGCTGGTGATGGGTATTAAGGAGGACACATATTGCATGGGGCACTGGGTGTTGTATGCAAATAATGAATCATGGAACACTACATCAAAAACATAACATAATAAAAAATTATTATAAAAAAGAATTGATCAAAATCTAATTTTTGTTTTGAAAAATATTCATATATATTTATGCGTGTATAAATGTGATGTTTATATGTACATTATTGTGAATAAAATCTATATACTTACTTTCTAAATTACATACATTTTTAAATGATTTTAGCTTTCCTAGAAATTTTCATTTTAAATAGAAATGACAATGTTGAACAGTGTGTTGTGGTCAGCAGTTAGCAACTCAAAAATAGCAGCTGCAAAGGAGTGACAGAGCTTCCTCAATCATAAGCTTTATTCTTTCAAAGAATTGTCCATTATAGTATAATTCCTTCAGGACAAAAACAAAAAATGAAACCTAAACCTTTTCTTATTTTTTATGCTTCCTATCTGAAATCTAGTTGAGATTTAAAAACATAAGAGCTTTCCACTAGTGTAAAATAGATAACATAGATTAAACCAATAATATCAAAATTTTAAATTTCTCCATTTTGGATTTGAAAAAATCATTTTACATTTCTTGTTTAGATTGTCATTTATGATTATCAGTGATTTCTATTTTTATTATTTCATTGTTAAATGTCCTTCTCAGAAACCCTCATGTGTATTTTTTCCTAAGACCTACAATTACAACTCTCATCTTTTACAACTTTCTCTGCATATATCATAAGTGCTTTTAGTATGATAATGTGAAACTATGATAATGACAGTATTGAAACAAAAATGGGTATGATGAGGAATCTGAGTGCAATCAGAATACCAATTATGACATACTCTCATATACATTCAATTAGATAGGGAAGGAGAATATTTTTAGACAGTTCTTTCACCAAGAAGATATGACATCTAGGCAGAAGGAAAAGGACAACTTCATTTTAAGTAAGTGTTTAAATATTTCATAATGACTATAATAAGGGCATAGAGGTTACCTTGATAGAGTTTGCTGTTCCTATACAATTTTCTATGGCTTTCTAAAAAGAAATAAATTCATATAATTCTGTAGTTAATGATAACATATTTATAAATGTTTAGAATGTTTTCATTTTAACTTAAAAAAAAGAAAACGTGCATTTCATTTAGCAATATAACCTATCACCTTGTTCACAAAAATAGATTTAAACAATGTTTTTTAGTGCAATAACTTGTGCTCAACTTGAAGTCAGATTTAATTGCAGGATAGAATACATTTTAAGATTACTTTAGAGAAATAAATGAGATATTTTGGTAACACTAACAAACATGATGTAAACAACCTGTACCATTTTGTCAAAATTTATCACAAAACTTCCTAGTAATATATTAATTTCTAGCCTTAACATTGGTTGATTTTCATTATGGTTTATGTTTTCCTGTTCATTTCAATGTTCATTAAGATTTCAATTCAAAACTATCTCCTTGGCTGTCATCTAATACTATAACCTGGGTGGTATAAATAGTTGGCCCAATATACAGATCAAATCAATCCTTGACCCACTTTTTCAGGACTAATGGTATAAACAGAGGAAAACTTTTCAATATATTTTAAAAATAACAAATTTCTTTGCTACTGTTGGGATTATTCCTGTGGTCTCTGATTTGTAAGTAAAGATCAAAAGCTAAAAACAAAAGACACTAGGTATCCACATTCTAAATTATCATAGTGTATCTAAATTATCATAGTAGCTTCCTGTAGAGTTTGACATTTCCTGTCCCCTATATCAGCATTATCCAATAGAAATATAAGGCAAGCCACCTATATAATCTAAAATTTTCTCATAGTCACATTGATAAAGGTAAAAATAAACACATTTAATTAATTTTAATATCATAGTACCTAAAAATAATATATTCAAAATATTTTCAATGTATAATATGTTGAAACCGAGAAATTTTATATATATATTTTTAATCCTGTCTTTGAAATCTGATGTGTGCTGTACACTTATAGTACATATCAATTAAATCAGTTAGATTTCAAGTAATAAATAGCCACATGTAGCTAGTGGCTACCATAACAGACAATGCAGGATTAGAAAAGATGAGGTCTCCTTTTAGGGAAGTAGTGTTCATAAAAAGAAGCCATCAAAGTGCTAGAGAAAGGAGTTGTAACTTATGAACATTGGCATGTCAGTGTCCTTGCCAATCTTCATCTGGACACATAAGAAATGGATACAGGTATTTTGTTTCCTTATTAGCCATATAGGGAACATCTGGGCTACCTGCCAATCTCTCTCTCCTACCCAAGAAGGGGAAGAAATAAATGTAAAGAAATGGTACAGGGGAAGACTGCTAATCTATGAGTGGGCCAGGCCATTCTCCCTTGAAATCCTAGTTCCCACAGATGTCCACAAGCCCAAGAATTGGCTCTGGAGGGCAGATCCTTTTGAGATCACCAGAGTAGTGAAAGAAGAAGCCTCACATATCAGAAAAATGTATGATGATGATGTTAGCACCTGGAAGTCAATCAGAAAATCTCTCCCAACCTTTAACAAACTGTGGAGGCATAAAAATCTCTTCTGAGACCCTACTGATGGAGTAGGCTAAAGCTATCACCTAACATCAGCATCCTACAGATACTGAGCCAAACAAAGAGAGGCCAAAAATTTCTCCTAAGCCGGGCTCTATCTTACATTAGGAGGATGAAAAAATAGTGCACCAGGATTGAGTCTTAAAATGAAATAAGACTATTTTAAAACTGAAATTAAATCATGTTTTAGATACCAACCAATGTCATTAAAAGAGGTGACACTTCTGAAGCAAAGATGGTTTGGTAGAAAAAAATTGAGATCTTGACTGGGGGAAAAAAATAAAGCTATAAAGCTGTTACATATTTATATCCCAGTGAGTTGTGACTTCTCAATAAACTAAATATATACCACTTTAAACAAAATTTTGTGAGTGAAATGTTTAAAACACAACGTGTTTGTAAAAGCTGGGGATGAGACACTGAGCCTGGGGAGAGGTGCTGCAAGACAACCTGAGCTAGATGTGTAAAGATAGATTGTGTCGGGCCCCAAATACCAGGAAGAAGGAGCATGTACATCTTGAAAACGAGTGGCCAAAGTTTTTGGTCAGGAAATTGACCCGATTGGGTCCGTTAGAAAGATTAAAATTTTGGAGTCATTATAGAGTTTAGAGCAGAAGAAATATAAGAAGCAGAAAGACAAATTGTCCAGCAGTGATAACAAGCAAGAGGGAATGGATAATTGCAGAAGTAATGGAAAGGAAAAGTCAGAATTGAACCACACTTGAAAAACATTTCTGATAGACGCGATGACTGATTGATTGTTGGTAGTACTGTTCGGGGAAAGAGAGGAGATAAAAAGAGCTTTGTGCCCTCCAGCTTGAATGTTGGAGAAAGGGGATCATGAATGCCTGAAGCAAAAGTGAAGAGTAGTGAAATGGCAAATTAGGCATGATAACATGTAATCTTCAAGAAGCCTGCTGGACATTCATGAGCCCATATCCATCAACTAAACATTGGAACTAAAGATCTGAAATTCAAGAGAGATATCAATGATAGAGATAAAAATTCTGCAATCAATAGAGTATAGTGAGAGTTGAAACATGGCAGTGGATGAGATCTCCCTGAAGGAGACCAAAAAGGGCAGTCCCAGCAGGAAAACCAGTGCCACTGAGGCCAAAGGAAGAGGGAAGAGAAAGAAGAGGTTGTCAATAGCCTCACAGGGTACAAGAGCATAGGAGGGTAAGAATCAGGAAGAAGCCATTAGTTTGGGCAAATGGGAAGTGACTTGTAGCCTTAGTGAAACAGTTTCAGCAATACTATGACAATCAAAAGATAATGAACCAGGTCAGAAAGTGACTGGGACTTAAAGTAGAGGCAGTGGTCATAGAATAACTCAGAGCTGTAACAGTTCTGAGCTAGATTCAAGGGAGCACTTGCGAAGTTTCTTAGGAAATTTATCAGGTCACTAATAGAGGCTATGAATTCGAGAATAAAGATTGTCTGCAGTCCAGTCTAGCTAGATATAATCTTGTCTAGAAACGGGACTGCACAACCTATGTTATCATTTCAAAAGGAATGGTCATTTCATCAAATAGTCATGCAAGCTTCATTATTACAAACATGCTACATTTAAGAAAAAGTATGTCAGATTGTATTGTAAACTCCACCCATCAGAAATCCTGAGAACAATTTAAATATATTCAGAGTTACTAAGTCCATGGAAAAAATTTGCTTTACTTTAAATTAAGTCTATTTCAATAAATTAAATAATTTCCCTTTTATTTTCCCCAAATAATTATTACTTACTACATGTCAGTCTCTATAACCAAAGTACAAAAACTGATGCCAAAATTTAAACAAAATCATTTTTTTCTATGCAAGAACTTGAGAGAAAGAGATGAATCATGAAATACTTAGCTCCTTATATTTTATTTCATTTAAATTATGCTGACTTGAATATTCACTTCAAAGATCACAGATTTTAACTTTTATTTCTTTTTTTTTAAAGTTTTTTTTTTCTAAAGTAACCTCTACTCCCAATATGGGGCTCAAACTCATGACCCTGAGATCAAGTCATATACTCTACTGACTAAGCAGCCAGACACCCCTTAAAAGTAATCGGTATTACTTTCACTAATATTTAAATTTCAAAATACTAGAGATGTTAATATGCTTATATGCTTTATAACTTCTGTATAAGAGCATATTTTTTCAGAAAAGTGCCATGAATATAAGTAAAATCCTAAATTTATATTTGTTAATTTTTTTTTTTACTTCTGAAAAGCTAAAAAGATAACATGGAGGATTTATTCTAGTTAGGATATACCTGCATTTGTAATAACCATGACTATCCTTCTAAAATAATCCCAAGGCAGACTAGTAATGGAAACAATCAAAGGAAGCAGCTCCATTACAAATGAATCCATTTTTAAAAAGTCTTTTCCCTCTTAAACCATTTGATGTTATAATTTCATAGGCACCCATCTTAACATTTCTTTGTAAAGATATGTTATAAGGTAGGACTGCTCAAAATGGAAAAAAAAAATTACAGTGAAGTCCAGCTCCCTAGTAAATGTGATACTTAAAGCTAAAAGATAACAGTGCACAAAAATGGGTAATTGCCATCTGCCTCATAAAAACACAGAAGCCTACGCAAAGCCAACCAATATGTTCTGTCAAAGAAGTGACTTAAAATATGTTCTGCTAACACTAAAATGGCAATAAGCAATTTGAAGGAAAACGTATACTTGACCAAATTGTCCCCTACAGCTCATAAACACCTCTGTTTGTGCCCTTGGAGTTTATCAGGGCTGTGGGAGACATTTATTGACTTTTACTTGATCTCCTATTGCCAAAACACACCAAGGTTAACACAGTTACTCAACACCTTTGATGCAGCCAGGAAAATGTTTGACTGAAAAATGTGTGCAATTGAACAAAGCAAGCAGCAACTGCCTGCAGGAAGTTCTACAACCACAATCATTTCAAAATGTCACAGTTAACCCAGTGCCGTGACAGCTCCACTCTGTGAGCACCCCTCAAGACTGTCTGTTAAGAAGAGAGAGGTCAGCTTTTAAGTGATTTATTTTTACTCCTGAGTTATCCCTTGAACTTGGATCAAATATTGTGTATAGAAAGTCTTGAAATAAAACATACACTTCTAATTCTTTGTATCAGGCACCTAAATAATTTAAAATTTTTCCAAATGCTCTGGAATAATTCATATAGTGTTCTCTATTTGACTGAAAGGAATATATATGAACCCAATTCAAAACATGAATCAGAATACACCCTAGAAAGCCAGCTAACATGAAGAATTTGCTTACAATATTTGGGCTCTACCAATCCCAGTAAACAACTCCATGATTATAACAAATGTACACCTTCCCCATTGCTAATTAAGAAATGACAAAAATGTATGATAAATTAATATCTTTTTGAACCTTAAAAGTAAAATAGCCAATTATTTTCCCAGCTAAATAGGTTTATTTGGCAATAGCAGAGGAATCGCAATTCAGGAGATGCGAGCTACGGCAAATCGTAGGCAAATCTGGAGATCAAAGGAGAGGAAAGTTACTCTATAGAGAAAAGGAAGAAGTTGGGAGAGGCCACTTTGAATTAAAGTCCATTGAAGGAAGAAAGTAAGAGTTCAGGGCTCATTGGCCTAGTTGTGGTATTTTCATATTGGCTGAGCTTGTTCCTGGCCAAGGAGAAATTCCTCTTTCCTCCTGCTGTAGTAAAGTAGGCTTCTTCCTGCTGAGAATGCAAGGTACCTCTTTTCCTGTTTGCTTCTACAATTGATGACCAATGGTAGGGGATGAGAGCTCCCCCTTCTGGCCTCCCAACTCCATTTTGAATTTGGTTTCCTTTATTCAGTGTCACACTTTTGAAGACAGCATAGTTCAGAAAACAGAAGCAATGAAAAGAAACTCAAAAGCTAAGAATTTAAAACCTTTGTTGTCATTGACTTAATAAATGGTCTTGGGTAAATCAAACTAAATTGCACTTCCAGGCAATATCCCTGACTGAAGATGATGTTGTGCTACAGTATTTTCACATTGTTAAATGTGCTATTTGTGTTGCTACAGGCAAACCATTAATGAACAATTCAGCTTGCCAGTAATTAAAGTTGATTTAAATACTAAATGACCCTATGCCAGCCGACAGAAGAGGTGGCTTTCCTCTATTCATGCTTATTTGCTTCCATTCCACATTATAAGCAAGATAACTTGCTACTCAGATCATTTTCATTTGGTTTGATTGCCTGCATTTTGCTGAATAAATTTTGAGGCTTTTTTTTTTTTAAAAAAAAAAGGTATAAATGCTTTGGGATAACACAAGAGAACTGGTAAAATTGGTATGAATTATAATCACTTCTTCCTCTCTTACTCCCCATTAAAGCTCTACTTTGCAAAGAAGACCAATTTCTAAAATAAATATTATCATTGCATAATGCATAACCTAATCCTCTATAGTCTAATTCCAGCAAATATTGATACAGATCCTTTTACCAGTTTTAGATGAAAGATGCTTCTGCTAAGCCATTTTCTCTATTTGCTGATGCACTAAATATAAAAAATACTTACGTTCATTCCTAATGGAGTATTTGAAAACTCTTAGGTCATGCACTAGCACGCCTTCTTAATACATTGGATCACGTTTAAATCAAGCAAAAATAACATATTCTGTTACAATACCAGAAGTTAGCTGATATAAGGAAGTATTCATTAGTGGACTCATATAAATAAAGTGGCATGAGCAAATGTAAACATAATTTTTAGGCCTAGAGTAATATACCGGTAACAAATGTTAAACACAGATGTCATTTTATTGACTTTCAATATATAAAATCTATTGTATGACATTAAAAAAACACCAAAACTATGGCATTTTTTCATGTTTTCATCTGTCCATCTAAGTGCCAATATTTAATGCTTTTACATTTATAGAGAGCTGATTTCCTCTAAATTTTTTTGTAGTACTAAAAGGATTTTTATTTCAAATTGATCCAAAATATATTGTGATATACATTAGAACATATTTTTTTCTCAGCTAGATTTTTGTTAAATAGGCAATGAACTTCCTACACAAAAATACAATCTAAGTCTTCCATGTGGCATTTCTACATAATATATAAATGAATTCCAGGTTAGGATTGTAGAATAAAACAGGATCAAGAAGTTTCCAACCCCACTGCCTAATAAGAGGGACATACATTAAATAAACAAATGAATAAACAATAAAAATAAACTGACAAAAATTCTTCTGAGACAACCAAGTGGCTCATTTCATAAGCATGAGGAGAAACAAATGCCAAGACCAAACAGCCAGGTGTATCTAGAAGCAGGTGACATGGTTTGGCTTTTAACTCTCTCTCCACAGAGCTGTTGACAAGGAAAGAAGGTGTGTCTCAGGAATAGTCCAAGAATTTAGATTGATATCTTCCAATTTGAGGACAAGCAGATTAACCAGTGTTTAAGCAGCCCCGGGAAAGGTCAGAGGAACCTTTCAGAAGTAAAAGCCCCTAAATATCAAGGCAAGACCACCTCAAGGTCATAGGTCAGTAGGAAAGGCCACCAAGAATTACCATCTTCCGTGGTACCAGGCTAAAATGGAGAAGTTGTCAGAGCCACAGAAGGAGAATATCTCCCCGGTACAGAGCATTTCATGGGCTCTCCAGAAAGAGTAGAACATAAGTCTCTTTCCTAAGTCTGTCTGAGCCTTAACTAAACAATCCCCTTTCCAACTTTCCTAATCTGAACCCTTAGAAAAAGTACCTCAACAACAATCAATTTGAAATGAAAAAAACATAGTATTTCTAAATAAAGTGGTGAGATGTATTAACCAAATTCTGTAGCAGTAATGGCAAATAACAAGCAACCTCATAACCTCAGGAAACAATATAATCTGAATTTGTACAAAAAAACATTTATTTTTCTCACTCATAAGTCTGAGAAATGTCTGTGATATTCCTAGGCTTAGCTATGAGAGTCTTGGACTGGCTCAAGAATGGGGACTGAATTTAAATCTGCTCCACATATCTCCTCATTCTGGGACTGGCAACTGCCATGAGCATGTTCTTGTCATGGCAGAAGGTGACAGTTCAGGAGCATGAGTCATCATGCAAGCACACTTAAAGCCTCGGTTCATGACATCTTTGCTCACATTCCATTGGCCATGGAACCTAAGGTACAAAATCAATGTCACATAGTGAAGTTCAAAATCAACAAGGCAGGAAAATTATTCTCCTCTCATGGAGCCAGGGAGAGAGTGAATATTCGCAGAAAGATACATTCACTTATGTCAAAAGGACATCAAATATCAAAGAGAATTAGCTTTTACTACACAGAACAACAGGATCTGGTGTGAAAATGATACAAATATACTACAGAAAAAAATAATTCTAGTAGAACACATAATGCAGGGAGCACTGGCTGATTTCCTACCAATGTTTTGTACTATAAAAGACCTTAGTAAAGCAATTCAATCATGTTTCTAAAGGTAAGAGAAAACATGATATAGCTCAAAGATGATATAACAACAAAATACAAAGCAAAAGAGTATGGCGAAACTAAGAAAATAAATTGATAACTAAAAGACGCAATTTCTAATATAATAAGCAAACACTTGTAAGTGAGAAAAATAAATTTCTGATATAATAAGCAAGAATCACAGCAGACATGGCTAAAATCAAATACAATTAATGTTGTATAAACGGCTTGAGGTAATCAAATGAACACAGAGATAGAAGCAATGGGATTTAAAAAAGCAGAGCTATGCTGATGGATAAGAAGGATGAGTAAGGAAGTGGGGCGTCTGAGTGGCTCAGCTGGTTAAGCGACTGCTTTCGGCTCAGGTCATGATCCCAGGGTCCTGGGATCCAGCCCCGCATCAGGCTCCCTGCTCAGTGGGGAACCTGCTTCTCCTTCTCCTTCTCCTTCTCCCTGCTTGTGATTTCCTGCTTTCTATCAAATAAATAAATAAAATCTTAAAAAAAAAAAGAAGGATGAGTAAGGAAGAAACAGCATAAAGGTAATGTGTGTTCCGTTAGTAAAGATTCCAAATGAACGAACAAAAGAATAGAAAGCATTCTTAGGTATACTATATAGGAAAGTGATAATAACATGTATAAAGACTTAAATCTGCAAACTGAAAGAAATGTTTTATTTGGAAATTTTTACTTAGAGGGCCTGAATAGAAATAATCACAATTAAATTATAGAGATTTAAAAATAAAGAAAAAGTCCTTCTCTATCCAATTAAAAAAAATTACCTATAAGGGGGAAACGAGGTCAGTCTTAGATTTCCTTAGATTTCCTTAGATTTCCTTAGATTTCGTCAGTAACATGCCATCCCAGTAAAAACTAAAGTAGTGTTTATGAAGTTCCAAGGTAAGGACACTATTATCAAAGCAAAGTATATCTAGCTAAGTTGTCATTTAATTATAAAAATGGGGGGTATATATATTCTCTCTATATATAATTCATGAGCCCTTCTTGATAGTACTCAACAGTGACATGCTGCTGACCACAAGATGACTCAGAGAGGTCAGGGATCCAGAAGGCATGGCAAAAAGAATAGTGGCAGTAAATCCATTTACATGTGGAACTTAGACCAAAAAATAGGAATTGTGGTGCAGAACAAATATTACGAAACTTTTCAAGCTGAAAATATAAGGAGAGAAGAAGAAAGTAAATAATGCTGATTGTCTCTTCACAGCATTACTTTCTAAAATCAGAGCATTTAACTAGAAGAAAACATGCTGATCCCAAACTCAACGATTTTCATAATTTTTCTTACTTTAAGGGCATTTTTAAATAACTAAAAGTCCTCATGGTAAACATATTTTCTAGTACCTGAGATGTATGCAGAAAATAAATTCCTCTATCGATTGTTTTATTTTTCTAAGTTTAAGTTATACTTTGCGACCCAAATCTGCAAATCAAATGTACAAGCTATCCAACAGAATTTATCTTCTAAGATTTATAGGTGCCTATTAGAAACAAATAAATGTTCACCAACAATCTAAGAATCAACTAACACAACAATTTATCGCTAAAGACAGCCTGAACAGAGTTCTAAAATTATTGATTCATTGTAAATAATGCCCCAAGAGTTTTGAAGTATAGTTCACAGGTATAGTCTTACCTACAGTGCAAGTATTTTTATGCAGAGGAGATATTTTCTAGCATTAACGTAAATACAGAAATGGCAAACACCATGCATAAAGTCTGGCTGAAAATACTTTGGCCAATCTATACGCTGGGGGGCTGTGAAATAAATAGAATCAAACACACTTTAGATCTAAAAATAAGAGTAATCAGCATAACAACTTTTCAAGAAGCAGCACATACACCCTCAGCAGGATAAAGGCAAGGCTTCTAAGCTACAGTGATAAATGTTGGAAATGGGCAGAACAAATACAAGTACACCACAAACCCTTTCAAACATGAAGTTTTTAGAGTTGGAAAAAGATCCATTAGATCACTCTAGAAACAAAGCATCAAAACTACACTGTCTGTCTTCTAATGTCTTTGAAAAGGATAGTGGATAAACTAAATGCAAAAAAAAAATCTCAAATTATTCCTAGTTTAAAATAGAATGATAAAGGTGAAGAAAGCATTGAACAATAAAAAGAACTAAATAGAAAAAGCATGATTATTATATGTTAAGAATTACATTTAAAATTTTCTGACAAAAGCTGTACTAGGATTTGATAAATGACTCATCTTACAAGAACAGAAATCCTTTACCAAGCTAAACTTAAAAATGGATACAGCCGCCAAATTAAGGAGCCTGGAAAGAAGATTTTGTGTTATGAGTGATATGCTGAACGTATTTCAAGACAGATGGTCAGCATTTCTGGGAACTGATGATCTCCTCCTGACATAATAACGTGTGACATCATCAGTCATAGCAGAGTTACCATCACCTACTGAGGCCCCTCAGCTCCCAAAAAAAAGTCGATAAGCACCCATACCATTGTTGTTTTACTTCAATCTCAGATGAGTGCCATTCATATAATTATTTATTTCTGATTTGAAATTTAGGGCGGTGGTTAAACCTTGTTTGTTATAATGGTCTATATTTAATTAATTTCTAAGACGTCATTTGTTTTTCCTTATCATTTGCAAGGAAAGAGAAATGCCAAAAATGATTTAAAGCAAGGATTAAATTACCTCTTTTATAGTTCTGATTGTTAACCTAGATTTATAAGCCTTCAGAGCATCTTCTTCTAAATGTTAAAAGAGGTCATATAGAAATAGTTTTCAATTTAAACAGATTGAAAGCCAAGCATCCACTTAAAAGTTGGTTAATACTTAGAATGCATTTTTTCCATAGAAACAGTATAATAGAAGTGTTCTTTGTTATGCATTAAAAGACAATGGATAGGAACTCTTAAAAAAGACATGTTTTGCATTTGTGTTTCTGATTTCTGCTATAAAAACTACTTTGGCTGTAGAGCACCATGAATTTTTGCTACATGAAGACCCTGTCCCTAAAACATGTCCTACACATAATAAAAACTCAATAAATATTTGCTAAATAAATGTACACTACCAAAAAATTTACAAATCACTTACACTGAACCACAGCTTTACTTACCTTATACATGCCTTTGCCTTTTAATCAAATTATCAAAGAAATAGTCAATTGAAAAATATAATAGACAAAGTGCTGCGATTAACATATCCAAAAAGAAATTGTGATCTAATGAAAGAAGACACAAAAATAACGTGGCCTAGCACTTAGTAGGAAATAAAATAATTAAAAAGAAAAAGAAAATATGCTGGGTAGATGCAGCATGAACTTAAGAGAATTTTCTAAATTCACAATTGTTAACACTGGTTTATAGGTATAAATCATCAGATTTAAAACCTACTTTATCAGCATGGATATTAATCCTAAAATACCATGTTTTCTTTAACCGGGGCTAAAGAACCATCAGATATCTTTAGTATTTCTGCAGTTGTGATGATTAGAGAAGAATTGTTGCATTGCTTACTTTATGAATTGTTGCATTGCTTACTTTATGAATTTGTCCTTAACAAGAGAGAGATTTTAAAAATCAAAGTCAAAGGACCGTGATCCTGTTACGTTAAGTGCCATAACAGGGAAGCTTGTGGGCTTGTGCCTGACCAGCTACGTTAACATGGCTTGTATCAGAGCCCTGGGGGAACACAGGCAGCTCACTCAAACAGTGGCTGAAGAAACTTTCAGTAAGGAATCTATTAATAAAGGCATGGGCAACATTAAAGAAAACTTACAGGAATAGTTAAAAATCCTGTGCAAGCAATAGTTACTATTTAAAGGATAAAGGGAGGGAGCAGTTGCCAGAAGCCTGTGAGTCTTGTAGCTATAGGAGAGAATCTTTTGAAAGGAATTCTGGCTTTGTGGGGAGAAACCAGAAGGGAATAAATACCCCAAGCTTTCTTTCCTCCAGTGCTCTGATGATCACAGTACTGACACAGTCTATAGAGGTCAGCTTCTCAGGACACACAGCAAAAAGGGAAGTGGATGAAGAGAAAATTGAGGGGCAGATGAAGAATAGCCAGGACTTGACTGGTAGAGAAGAGGAAGAAGCTTGGGACTACAGAGAAGCAGGGCGACAGAAACTGCTGAGGCTTTGAGTTTGGCTGTCGACCCAATAGCCAGGCAGTGGCTTGGCTAAAAGGTTCTAGCAACCCTGAGTTTCCTTTGGGTGGTGGCTCAATTTCATCAAACAAATGCAGCAAAGCAGAGCGAGTTCCTGTAGCAGATGGAACCTGAGACTGGTATTTAATTCACTCACGATGATGAAAGCAACTGGGAATAAAGCAAATCTCACCTATGTCCCACTCTGAGGGCAGACAGAAATGATGCTGGAGCACGCTAGCCCTAGGGGCAGGGGTCCGTGCTCAGAGCGAACTGAACCACCAAAGACAGAAGCTACCAAAGTAAAAGGTGCTAGAAAAATTATTAGAAAAAGGGATTACCAGCAAGTAGGAACTCAACAAGCACAAGGGACTCCCAGGGCTCATCCAAGACAAGTGGATATTGGAAGAACTATAGGTGAATGGAAATTATTGAAACAACCTGCCTTAACCAACATTAATTCCAGATGCCGTTCAGCAGGCCACTCGCAGGTGAAAGCCTCAGTGCCTTAGCTGAGAGGCTGGAAGTGAAGTAATCTTGATAGTAATGATTTCATCCTGTCAGATTTTTAACTTGTTTTTTTAAATTCCTAAAGTAAGATGTGAATACTTTCTTATAATAATGAAAAAAATACAGAACTACGTACAGAAAAAGTGAAGGTCCTCTTTATCACCATCTCTAATAGATGTATGTGTGCATATATATATAACCATTTTGTAGTTTAGTATATTTTATAGAAAGAATGTATAATTTTTATGTAGTCAATGCTGTCACGATGTTATTTTAACAAATGCTTTTTTCATTTAACAAATAACGTATTGGAAAACTTTTAACAGCAATACAAAAAAAGTCCTTTGTCTGGAATATATATAGCAAATGGTAATTCTTCCAGAAACACTTGCCTTTCGTATTTTGACATTGTTTATTTAGAGACATTTAAAGCTTTTATTGACAACTTTTTCAGTATTTTCCTTGATATTTAATTAGAAAGTTCTTCCTCTCCCCAAGTTTGTAAAAATATTATTCTATATATTTTTTTACTTTTAAATTTCTATACACATAACTATCTGTAACTGCATAGACATTTTTTAATGTACGGTATGCAGTAGAGGATACAGCTCACATCAAGTGCGTTTTGCAGCAGTGCTCTTTCTAGTTTAAATTGCCATGATGATTAATCATTAAAACCCACATAAACATGGATCCGCTTCTCAGGTCGATTCTGCTTCAGTAATCAGTGTGAGTCCTCAGGAGTCAGTATTACTATCGTTTATTTACTGTGTCTTTATTGCTTATTTTGCACACTATCCAGTGTTAGTATCAGAGCTACGCAACTCGCATGAATGAATTGAGATTTCCATACGTCTCTGTGTTCCAAAGCAGTTTTGAAATATAGAACTTATCTATCCCTTGAATGTAAGGTGTAGGACAATATTGATAGAATATTTGAAAATTTGTAGAATAAGTTTGTCATTAGTATTCTTTTCAAAATCTTTTTGGCTCAAGTTTTCTTCTGAAGAATTGTAGAATCAAATTCCAGATAAGGTCCTTTTGAGGTTTTTAAGAGAATATGCACTGAATAAGTAGCTTAAATGGGAGAAATTGATTTTTTAAAAAATATTTGGTCTTCCCATCCAATTAGTTCGTGATCTCTCCTCAATTCAGAACTTCACTCCAACCAAGAGCATAGAGTATCTTCTCATTAATTCAGGTCCTTTTTATGTCTTTCAATAGGTTTGATTCTTAGAGATCTTGCCCACTTCTTGTTAAGTTTATTTCTCAAGGCTTTATAGTTTTCATTGTTATTCTATATGTAGTATTCTTTTTGTTTTTATATTTCCTGATTGGTTAATTCAATAAGTTATGGATTTTTGTAAGTTTATCTATACTCTGACCACCTATCTTTTATTAAGTCTGATATACTTCAGTTGAGGGTGTTGAATATTATTTTCCCTTAGCAAATAAGAATAGCTTTGTGTCTTATTTTCATTATTTTTAAATCCTATTAATGTTTATTTTCTTAGCATTGGATTGGCTCTCTAGAATAACATTGAGGAGAAGCAGTGGTTTTGAGTGTTGTTGTCTGCTTCAGGGAGTATGTTTCTAGTATTTCATTATAGTATATAAGATACTGGCTGTTAATAACTGCATATATATTTGATTATCAAGTTAAGACTTTTTCTGTCTTTAACTTACCAAGAGGTAGTTTTGTTCTTCAGTTTTACTTATTTATTTTAACAAGAACTTAGTATTTGAAATATATAAAAATTCTGTATATTTGAAAAGGTCTCGGAATCCTTCCCCATTAAGCTTTTAATATAGTGAATTAACAGTTTTTCTAATCTTTAATTACACATGCAATCCTGGTTGCTACTAAATCATAATGATTTTTTAATTAAAATTTTCATTCATGGGGCGCCTGGGTGGCTCAGCCAGTTAAGCATCTGACTTTTGGTTTTGGCTCAGGCCATGATCTCAGGGACACCAGATGGAGCCCAGCATCAGTGGGGAGTCTGCTTCTCTCTCTCTTTCCCTCTCCCTTTTCTCCTCCCCCCACTTGCACACACGCTCTCTCTCTTGCTCTCGCTCTCTCAAGTAAATAAATAAATCTTTTTAAAAAATAAGATTTTCATTGAGCATATTGCATATTTACATGCAGTTATAAGAAATGATAGATCTTATGTACACTTTACTTAGTTTCCACCAATAGTAGTATTTGTAAATCTACAGAGTAATATCATAACCAGGATATTGACATTGATAGAAGCCACCAATCTTATTCAGATTTCCCATTTTGCTTATACTCATTTGTGTATGTGTTTATATAATTGTATCATATGCATAGGTTTGTGTATCTGTGACCATAGTCAAGATACTCAACAGTTCCATCACTAGAAGAATCCTTCCTGTTGACCTTTTATAACCCCATCCATCCCTTCCCTCACCCCACTCCATCTCTGGTCCCTAACCCTGGCAAACTACTAATCTCTCCTCCATTTATAAAATTTTGCCATTTCAAAATGTTAAATAAATTGAATCATACAGCATCTGACCTTTCAGGATTGACTTTTTTTTTTTTTTCTTTCTGAGCATGGTATATATGTACTACTAACTATTTACTGTTGGACATCTGGGCTAATTCCAGTTTCTGATTATTATGAATAAAGCTGCTAAATACATCTGTGTACAGATTTTTGTATGAACATAAGTTTTCATTTATCTGGGATAAATTTCCAGGAATAAAATTGATAAGTCATATAGTAACTGCATGGTTAGCTTTGTAAGAAACTAACAAATTGTTTTCAAGACTATACCACTTTACATTCCCACCAGCAATATATAAGTGATAAGATTTTTCTGCATGCTTATCAGCATTTGATGTTGTCATTTTTTTTAAGTCATTTTGATAGGTGTATGGTCATTGTGGTCTTAATTTGCATTTCCCTTATGGCTAATAATATTGAGTATCTTTTCACATGCTTGTTTGCAATCTGCATAGTCCTCTTCCATAAAATATTTGTTTATGCCTTTTCCCATTGTCTAATTTGACTGTTTAGATTTTACTGTTGACTTTTGACATAGATAGATAGACAGATATATAGATAGATAGATGCTAGATAGATAGTCTACCTTTTCAAATATATATAGATTTATATTCTAGGTAGTAGATACATCCCCTTGGTAGTTTGAAATCACTAAGTAAATCAACAAACACTGCGAAGGAGTTTGGTTTATTGTTTATTGATTAGCTACACTTTAGAAAGTGACAGAGAAAATGTTTAGAATTCAGATAAAATTTAAAAGTGTCCATTATATTGTGCATAGTACAAAAAAATTAAGGAAATATTTCCCAGGAATTGAAAACTATGACCCGATTCAGCTAAGATATCCGATTCAGCTAAGAAATCACTCACATCATTAACAAACAAGTCAAATTCTGACATGTTCCTGTTGTTTCACTTTCATCTTTCTTGTCATTGTAAACAAATTATCAATCAACATTCATGTCAGAATTATATTCATCCATCAAATGCAATGGAGGATTGGCGATGGATACAGGAGTTTGCCAAAAATCAACAAAAGCATCCTGTAAGAATCAGTTTCCTATATGGAATTTATAGAGAGGACTACTGTACATTTCATTATTCTTTGCAAATTGTATGCTGTACATTGTTTATATCAGTAAAATCTGTAATAATTTGTATATGTATATAAACATACTTTTTTTCTTAGCCAGTTGTTCACTTCTTACTATCACCCCATTGCTACCACCCTTTCCCCATTGTCCTTCTTTCATTTTACATCCATCTTATGGTGCTTTGCTCCTGAGTGTAAGTCCTTTGAAGTGCCAAACAAAAGGACAATTAAAATATTGGTGCCAATCCTTAAGTTTCTTTTAATAAACACATCATAAACTTCACTAGTGCTCTTTGTCTTTCCTTGTCATCTGCAAAGCACTGTGTTAGAGTGTTCTGAATTCAGCTATATTAAAGAATAGTAGTGGAGATAATAAAAAAAAACTTCATGGAGTGACCTCACCTCCCCTTCCCTTTAGTGTTGTCAAAAACTGCAATGCTTTCGATGTTGAGTTCCATGCTAGCAAATAAATTATTACCAGTAAGAAATATTGAAGGTGACATGCTTTATTTCATTTAGGAAGCAAACTTATGTAACGGATCCATTCTTTAACTATCTTTGAATTCAGAAGTAAAATGGTTGTCATAACAAAATGTATTAACATATTTATTGAATTGAAGAATAGAGTCAGGCTTTTTCTGACAGGAAATAAGACTGATTTGGCTGATTGACTTGACAATGAGAACTGGCTTCGCCAATTAAGTTTCATGACAGACATTTTCCAAAAACTGAAGAAGCCAAATCTGAAGTTCCAAGGTTTTCACAAGTTTATTCAACAAATATGGTACTATAATAGCATTTCACTCAAAATATTACATAGACAAAAGCATATTTAAATTAATAATATTTCTGTTTTCTGAATATATGCCTCTAAGTGAAAAAGTAACGGGTATAATTAAATCATTTGATAGGAGTAAGAAAAGTATAAGAGTAAAAAAGCATTCTGCAAATCTGATTATTTTTTCCAATTCTTTCTTTTCTGACAAAAAAATATGAAGACCTAATCAAGTTGTTAAATAATCATAAAACACTTTTTTGATGATAGGTCTTTAGGTGACATTGGTATGCAACACAAAAATAATTCAAAGAATTGAGATTATTCCTGAAAAATTCTTTGCATTTCTATTTTTATGTGACCAAAATTTCTTAGTGTTTACTTGTAGAAATGTGAAAATAGCATGAAAATTGATCCTATCCTCTGTCTTATTTTAGTTATAAATAACATTTATTTTATTTTTATTTTTTTTTTAAGATTTTATTTATTTATTTGACAGAGAGAGACAGCCAGCGAGAGAGGGAACACAGGCAGGGGGAGTGGGAGAGGGAGAAGCAGGCTCATAGCAGAGGAGCCTGATGTGGGGCTCGATCCCAGAATGCTGGGATCACGCCCTGAGCCGAAGACAGATGCTTAACGACTACGCCACCCAGGCGCCCCTAAATAACATTTATTGTAAAAATAATTGTTGTTTCATTAAGAAGTGTATTTCTAATGTTGTTTCATGTTTTAAATTATATGTACCAAGATTTTAATAGTTTATGTTATTTTGAGTGATTCTTTTAAAATAATTATAATGATCAATAAATCCAGAATTATTAATATTTAAATCCTATAGTCACCAGAAATAAAATTTTATATGCATGTATTTGCATTTGTATAAGTTATCTACATAGGATTTTTTATTTTTTATTTTTGTTGCCAAGAAGTTTAATGGTGGTAAATAAATCTTGTGTAAGCATTAATAGTTTATACATTAGGACAAATTTTAAGTGAAATGGAAGGAAAACAGGGGTAAAAAAAGGAACAATGGAAATGTTTGATTATATGAGAAGAGCTTACTCATGCATTTTTACATAGATGATATGATATCAAANGTAAATAAATCTTGTGTAAGCATTAATAGTTTATACATTAGGACAAATTTTAAGTGAAATGGAAGGAAAATAGGGGTAAAAAAAAAGAACAATGGAAATGTTTGATTATATGAGAAGAGCTTACTCATGCATTTTTACATAGATGATATGATATCAAATCACAATGATATTTACTCATATGTGGAATTTAAGAAACAAAACAAACATGGCGGGGAAGAGAGGAAAAACAAGAAACAGACTCTTAACTATAAAGAACAAATTGATGGTTACCAGAATGGAGGGGAACAGGGTGATGGATTAAATAGCTGATGGGGATTAAGAAGAACACTTATTGTGATGTGCACTGGGCGATGTATGAAAGTGTTGAAACACTAAATTGTACACCTGAAACTAATATTACACTGTATGTTAACTAACTAGAATTTAAATAAAACCTTTGAAAAAAAGGGAAAAATCACTATGATATTTAGATTCCATTGGAGATATTTAAATGAATAATTTAACCATTTTACTTAAAAATTTAAATATGTAAATTGTGCCAGAAACTATATATTTTGAAATTACTTAGAGTTATAAAGCATTTTAGTTATTAACTTAAAAAATGTAGGAGCAATATACACACACACACACACACACACACACACATATATATGTATATATGCATATATATGCTTTTTTTTTTAACAATTCCTTTAAGGGTTATGTGAGAAACAAATATCTGAGGACCACTAAGGTAAAACATCTAAAAGGAAGTGAGTCAAAAGATTGTAATTTAATAAATAGTGAAGCTAATGTTTTTTGGAAAGATATTATTTGGACAGCCAGAATTTCTTTGATAAATTAATAGTGCAGCTCTGAGGAACTAGATGACAGAAAAACCTGGCAGCTCATTTACTATCCAGGAAGTTCCCTAAAAAGGTGTCCAAAGAAATCTAAATACTCACTGATATTACTGATATGCTGAAGATTTAGAGAAAAGTAACTTCTTGATACAATCAGGCCGTTTTGTTTAATTAAATCATGGAAAATTGTGAAAGGTTTGAAATTGATTTAAATGCATTGGGGATTAGGCTGCATGATAGCCATTGAAACTGGCAGTTGGATGAATATAAGGTAATCTCATATTGTCAGAAAAAAGTCTCTGATTCTGACTGGGAACAGATTTCCATTGAAAATATGCACTAACTCATGCTCTGATTTAAGTGGTTTCTCACAAATTTTAGCATTCTTAGTAAAGAGCATTTTCACCAGCTCTGATGAAGGCTCAGCATAATCAGATACACTACATGTAATTCTACTATATTTAAATGTTTCTTCTCCATTCCTGTTCTTGTCCCTCCTTTTTAGGAATCATTCTGAATTGTCAAAACTTGGTTGAGCCTACATGTATTTTCATGTCCTAGGGAAATTTGTACTCAGACAAGAGTGCTGGAATGTCTTATGTAAGAAAGAGGAACTACAGGGGCGCCCCGGTGGTTCAGTTAGTTAAGCGTCTGCTTTCAGCTCAGGTCATGATCCCAGGGTCCCGGGATTGAGCCCAGCACCTGCTCAGCGGGGAGCCTGCTTCTCCCTCTCTCTCTGCTCCACTCTGCCCTGCTCGTGCTCTCTTTCTCTCTCTCTCTTAAATAAATAAATAAAATCTTAAACACAAAAAGAGGAACTAGAGAAGAAGATGAAAAACGAATCATTGCATCATTACAACACATGCTTACATAAGAGTGGAACAGAAATAACTCTGTATTAAAACTTTTATTATACACTCCACAGTGTCATCAGTCATCATTTACTGATCCCCTTGGGATCAGAAACTATACCAATTCATTTCACATATGACTCAGAAGTGCAACAAAGTAAAACAGAAACCTAACAAATGCTGTTGATAATTATCATTATTAAACAATTTAAAAACTACTCATTCCTCTTTACAAAAATTTTGACCAAGATACACTTGGTTCTCAGATTTTGTTTTTAGTTTGAATCTTGGAAAAATTCTTTGCAATAAGTCAGAAATTTTTATTTTGTACATGTTCATTCGTTCAACAAAATTTACTGAATTTATTGAATTCTATTTGCCAAGTCATATACTGAGTAATGATTATTAAAAATAAAAATAAACTGGGTACTTCCCTCAAGGAACTTGCAATTGAGGGGACAAGACTAATATTAATAAAGTAAATGTAAATGTAACATATAATTGCAAATTTTCCAAGTGCTCTGAAGCAAGCACACAGTGAGAGGACCTATACAGATTATGGTGCTCAGGGAAGACATTGTAAGAGTGCCTTGTAAGCCCAGACCTGAATGACCAGAAGGAACCAGAAAGTGCCTGAACCATTAAAACGAAGCCATTGTAGCCAGAACTTGATGGTTGCAGGGAAAGTGCAAAGGTTGAGTTTCAAGAAACAGAGAACAGCTTTTACATGGTCCATTAAGGAGTA
>NC_048222.1:122697772-122707602 GCF_002007445.2 Ailuropoda melanoleuca
CCATTTGAAAGAGAGAGCATGAGCTGGGGGAGGGACAAAGGGAGCGGGAGAGGGACAAGCAGACTCTCCACTGCATGCAGAGCCCAACTCAGGGTTTGATCCCAGGACCTTGAAATCATGACCTGAGCCAAAGTCAGACGCTTAACCAACTGAGCCACCCAGGTGCCCCCCGCTTTTTTTTTTTAAAGATTTTAAGGAGTCAGCAAATTTTTTTGTAAAGGAACAGATTGTAAATATTGTAGGCTTTGCAAGGCACATACAGTCTCTGTTGCCTATTCATCTATGTTTTTTGTATAATCTTTAAGAAACGAAAACAGACTATAGCCAAGTTTAAGCCATAGAACATAGTTTGCCAACCCCTGTTCTAGATGCTGAGGTCTTTGAGGTCATAGTCAAAAATCTGAAAGCCTTCCCAAGCCCCCAAAGGATCAGTTTATCATATAGAAGAGCAGGAGGGACACCTTCAAAATTAATGGGAAAGAAATGAGCTATTGAGAGAACATGCTTTCTATAAACAAGTAGAAGCTCTCTTTGAGAAAGTGGTTAGATAACTAAAGGTTTTCTCCTAGATTCTAAACAGGACCTAGATTACGGCATGAGCACTTATTCTGCACAATCAAGTACACTTCCGAGAGGAAGGAGGGAAAAGGAGTTGTTCTATGCACGCTCTGACTGAACTCAACAATTGCTCCTAAGAGGAGTGACGGAGGGTAAGAAGAGGCCAGGAGTTACACAATAGAAAAAACAATTAAGAGTGAAGAAACCTTTCCCATTTCTATAGTATTCTATAGAAGTTACCTATTACCCCAATTCTCTAATTTTTCTTTCACAGAAATTATTATGACTTATATCTATTTTATTTTCCTGTGTTTTCTTTTGTCTATCTCCCTTTTAGAATATTAGTTTCTGAGGGGAAGGATGATGCCCATGTTATTCATTTTTATTTCCTAGGACTTCGATATTTTTAGTACTATACCAGGCACGTAGTAAACCTCATAGTATCCCTCAAGATAGGTAAATCTTGGGGATAGAATGGGTGTTGGAATAGAGGTCTAGGGGTAGGAATCAAGAATTAAGTTTTGGATCTATTACATTTTAAAACCTAAAATACATCTGGATGTGAAGCTATCAAGTACACAAACAGACAATATTAGAGCCAGGTAAAAGACTTGGGCTGGCTTTATAAATTCTAGAGTCATCAACATAGAGATGGGATTACTTCTGGGGACAATTTACTAGCAAAATATACATAGACCTGGTACTACTTAAGGAACTGCTACAATGTTTAAATTATGTATCAGGTAAGAAAAGGAAATAGGGAATGAATAGGCAGAAAGGTGATAGGAAAATCAGGATGATGCCACACAGAGGAAATCAAGAGAGGAAGGGGAGTGTTCCAAACTGGGTGGTGTGAATAGCTGTGCTGAGTGCTGCTGAGAGGTCAGATAGGATGAGAACATAACACGGATCATTTGATTTAGCAACATGCAGGTCATTGGCAATGCATTTAGCTGGAGTGGGAGAGAGAGCTCATGTGTGAATGTAGTTTGATGATTTGGAAATATGGAGGTCTTTGGTAGATCAGCTTTGGCAGGTAGGCAGAAAAAAAGAAGAAATGACTCTGCCTGTTAAATCAGGCAAAAATATCTTTGCCTTGCATTAAGTTCCAGGGACTTTCTGAAATTTCATCTGAAATGTTATCTAAAAATGTTTTTTTTAGTTCTATGCTTAATTTTTAAAAAAGAAACAGTGGCCATCTCTAAATGCCAGTTCATAAAATCCTAAAATATGTAATGTCATCTTGCAAAGGATAAATACAGTCTATGAAATTTGCTGTAACTAGAGGCTGCTGAGTCCAGTCCTAGAACTGAATGTTTACAAAGGCCTGGTTGATTTTGTGAGCACTAACAATTATATCAGGTATGGAGTTTCAGATAATAAGAATAATCAAATTTCATGCTTCAGGGTATAAACTGATTGCCTGCAGGTCTCAGGAAGGAATTTTCTCTCTGTCCCTTGCACTATGTATAGCACTGTATACTTGGGTAGGCGCATCAGAAGGACTGAGTGAAGAAGCAACAAGGTTCACAGTCTCTGAAATGTGAAGCTTGGTCATTACAGGAGTCAAGATGCTGAGCCATCTGTTATAAAAGAGTTGTGATTTCTAGTATGTGAACTAATGTGTTGAAATATGCAGCACTAAATCTCCAAAAAAAGTAAACATATAGCACTGCACAATCACTTTAGAAATTTCCACATTAATAAATAAAATGGTTAAAGCAACATGAATATGGAGAATCAATAATCCCTTCCACTATGGTTGTTTCTTAGCTACAAATATTCAGTGAGGTTATCATTGATTAGTTTCAGGTAAACATTAAGATTGTATGTCAACTTAAAAGTCAACTAAGTAAATTAAGTTAAAGGAGATGAAAATAAAAATGGAATTTGGCACATGTCCATATAGGTACTAGAGATGCACATAGCTTTTTTCCTCTAAAATTCTCACTTCTTCCATGAGCAATTATATTAAAGATGATAAAATAGGTTGTGAAGATGATAATCACTGTTCTAAATCCAGTTAATATGGCTATTGTTTAAAGGTGATATGAATAATTACTAGTAACTTTTTATTAGACTGTCAATATTCACCGTTTTTAATGACTGCATCACTTTAACCTTTCTATTTTCTCACTGTGACAAACACATTTGCATGTGTGTACATATTCCTGACCTTCAGTGGAATGAAAAGAGATTGACCAAATACCTGGTAGTGCAGCTGCCGTTTCATCCAACCAATTAGTGAAGCTGTGCTTTCCATTTGCAAGGCCAGGAATGAAATCTTATTGACACCACATAGGTAGAAAAACAGATTATAGTGATTTGATGCTTATAAATTAGCAATGCACTTTGACATACAAAAGAGAAACATGAATAACAATTTTACTTGACTTAAAAATTAATAATCACCATAGTAATCTTGGAATATAAAAGAACAGCAATATAAAATATAGAAGAAGAACACATTTCCTCCTACCTGATCAACCTTTTCCTTAAGCAAGTGACTATCATTTGAAACCAAAAGAATTCACAGGTTTGTGAGAGAGATGATACATTAAGAAAATGTAATTTAAATCTGTTTCTAATACTATTTTCCATTAACAGCTCAGGTTGTTTGCCTCAAAATAAAATTATTATGGGGTGTGTGTGTGTGTGTGTGTGTGTGCTTAGAGAGAGAGAGATTATTACTCTAATGCAATCAAACAACACAAGGAAGTTAGTGCTGGATATGATGAAGATACCATATCAGTAGATTAGGAATTAGGAAAGTTGAGTTCAAATCACAACTTTAGCACAGATTTCTATGAGATGTGCCACCTTGGAAAAATGTTTAAACTTCCTCACCCACATACATAGGAAAAATAAAACCAATCTCACAGGATTTCCATGAGTGTTCAATGAGGTAAGTCATGAGCCATCACTTCAAAGTCTCTGCCACATGGGAGGTCAGATCTGCCAACTGAGTTTCTCTTACCAGAAAGTTTCCTCCTTTCCACTTCTTTACTCCTTATTCTTGCAGGCCCCCCTCTTACATCCATCTATATGCCCCAAATGAGCCAAGCCTGAGAATTTGTCCCTCTCGTGATAGGAAATATATTAGCATAAAAGAAACTAATCCAGGTCCAGATCCTCCTTGATACTGGTGGCTTATACTTGTGGGGGAGAGTTCCTGTGTGCATTTTTAACCTTTTCCTATTCAATTCCCAGAATCCATTAGTGGGGATCTCACTAGATTCCCATAAACTGCTACTCTAGATCACTGATTGCGAATGACACTCTCCCCAGGGCTTATGCAAGATGGTCTCCAACATGTAGGAATAAAATATTAGAACTTTAATTTGTATTGATTTTTAGTTAATCTTTTAAGACGTATTATTGTGTGTATAAATGTGCAGAGCAAAGTATAGTAATGGATGTCTACGTAAAATACATATATAAATTTTGTTATAATACTAAGAGAGAACTCATCATGTGCTACGTACCCATCTGAGTGCTTTATTCATATTGCCATTTAAGCTTCCTTTCAATTCTGTGATCATCCCCATTCCACACAAGGATTCCAAGTCACAGTGAGAGGTTAAGTTACTTGCTAGGTCCCACAACTACCACAGACAGAGTATAGATTCAAACCCAGGCAGTCAGACTCAAGGCTCCGAAGTTCGTATTCTTTATCGCTAGGCCAAATCATCTTTATGTAAAAAGGTTATAGGTGTAAAAAAAAAGTATTTTTGTTATATACAAAAAGAGAATATATGCATGCTCCAAGAGGAGGACTCAATCATTGTCGTATCTCTTTCTACTAGGTGGGGAAAAATAAGAAGAATTCTAGAAAAATTTAGCTGATTAGAAAACAAAGACCTGTTACCTATTCTGGGTAAAGTCCTAGGAGGTGGCTTGCTCTTTTTCATTCTCTCTCAGAGCAGCTTATTCTGGTTTTATATATACAATATCCCCTCAATTGTCACCACTGTCACAAATTAGATTAATTTTTTTGAATGTTTTCTTCTTTTCCTTGCACTTTGTTTCTTCTGGAATTATTTTTCCATTTTGCCTTGTCTGCTTTATCATTTTACTGCACTTCTTCAAATACTTATTTTTCATTGCCTGTTCCATTTCTTACAAAATAAGCAATAAGTGAATTTTAGAACATAAAATATAATAGAGATAGTTGGCTTATATCTTCAGCAGCTGTATACTTCCTTGAAGAGAAGTTCTCTCTTACAGTGTGTTTTAGTCAGATTTCTTAGTTGTAAAGAAAAAAATTTAGCTTTGGTTGATTTAGCAAAAAAGTAATCTGCTAGCAGTATATTAAGTCTCTTTTCCTTTACCTCTTTTCTTTCTATCCCCTCTTTTTCCTTCTGAACAAGTCATTCCAAAAGTCATTCCTTGGAACTGAGTAAGAGCCTAAAGCAGATTGCCAAAGTGGGGTGAGATGGGCCTTGGCTCAGGAGACGGGCAGAGTGGGGTCTGTAATCTAAGCAGAGTGAAGAGAGCACCTGTGTGAAGGAAGGGTGGAGTTCTGGCACGAGCAGGGTAAGGAGGGCTGCACTACAAGGGGTGACCTGTGTGAGTTATCAAAGTGTCAGTGAGATGAGAACAATGGTCATGCAGGAGTGGTAGAGGATATCAGAGTTAACCCAATGTAGGTTTAGAGCCTGAGTAGGAAGAGAAGGGAGTTCATGTGAGAGCAGGTATTCCAGTTTATGGTTTTAGAGACAAAGTAAGGTGTAGAGGGCATCTCTACAAGGGGACAGCTCAGGATGAAATGTTGGAATCCAAGCACAGTGAGGAAGTATATGCTCTGCACTGTGGTCAGGAACTAGGTTGCGGTGGCAGGGACAAAAGATTGGCTAAATATAGAGAGATTGATTTTTTAAATTAATATATGGAGGAAAATGAGAACCAGATTTCTCACCACCTGTTATCCAAATGACAATAGCAATGAAGACATCTAGTTCCCAAATATTGGTGTCTAAATACTGTTTTCACAAAAGGAAATGAGGACTCATTGAAGAAAGGGCTAATTCCAAGTTGGAGGAGTACCTGATGAGGTTGAACTACCTTCTTATGCCAGGAAGGAAGGAAATGTTTAAATAATAAGGGAATCATATCCCATCATTAATGAGAAGGCTCCCACTGGCTAAATCAGAGATAGCTTGAGTGTCAAAGTGAATAAAAGTAAAGGCTTAAAACTCATCAAATAAAATAGGAATCCATATGTCCATATTAAATTTAATAAATAAATGAATAAAAAGAAAAGTTCAAAGTATCAAAAAAAAAAAGGATATTCACAAAGTTCCAAAAGACTTCTCCATTAGGTACTTACTCTTTTCAAAAGGTAAAAGAATAACTTCATAATACCTAGCAGACATTTGATCACCTTACTCAAGTGATCAAAGTGAACCTCACCAGTAATAGAACACACTGAAATTATATACCACAAAATAGGGTGGAATGCAAAAACACATATATGTATATTCTCAAGATATCACTGACATGATATCCTGAGAAATATATATAACCTGAATCTAATCATAAGGAAACAGACAAAGCAATATTGAGGGAAATTTCTAGAAAACAACTAGCTAATTGAAAGTGTCAAAGTCATAAAAGTCAAGAAAAGACTGAGGAACTATTCCAGATTGAAGGCAATAGAAGAGAAATGTCAAAGAAATGCAGCGTGTGATTCTGGATGGGTTTTTTTTCTGCAAAAGATCGGGACAATGGGTAAAACTTAAATGGGGCATAAGAGTATACACTAGTGATATCTCAATGTTAGTTTTATAGCTTGGTGTTATTTAGAAAATGCCTATTTCTCCAAATTGTACAGGAAAAATAAATTCTGACATTTTTAAAGACTTTTCTACCAGTCATTTGTCTTTTGATCTTTCCTCCAAGTAGTCAACTTTGTGATTGCTTCAAAAAAAAAGAAGAAAGAAAAGAAAAAGAGGATAGAGAAATTTTTAAAGGATATGAGGTGAGAACTAGGCTTAGAGGCAGAGAAATAATACCCTAAAGTATGGCACAGAAGTGGCCTAGTGAGGACATCACTGCCACTAGCACTGAGCATCATGGCTTACACCTCCAACACAGGCCTGAGGAATGCCTCTGTCTGCAACTCTGCCCCCAACTCTGCCCCTGCAGGTACCAGACACTGGGAGGGCTGCAAAATCCACTGTGACATGAAAGCAACCTCTGCAGTCTCTGGTTTTGTCTGTTTGTTTGTTTGGTTGGTTGGTTGGTTGGTTAGTGTTTTGTTTATATGTTTTTAAAATTTTTGTTCTGTACAGTAGTTCCTACTTCACAATCCAAAATGACTTCATCCAATTTGTTGCATCTAGGTTACATATCTATGCCTCCCTGGGAGGAGGGTAGAATGTCATGTTTTTGGTTTGGGTTTTTTGTTTTTTTGTTTTTTGCTTTTAGTTTTATAGTAAGAACCCTTCACTGATTCTGACTAAACCCACGAGGCATGGAAAGTCCCTGAACATAGGTTGGGACTTTGAGCAGACAAAAAAATAAAAATTGACTGACAAAGTCCATTTCTTTTGGTGCCTAAAATCAACATCCTTCTTCCAAAATAAAATTGTTTTTAAAAAGTGATCCCACTCAACACAGTGGAGCTATCCCTAGGGGTCTCACAACATACAGATTACTTTTCCTTGAATGAGGGGTCTGAGAGAGAGTGAGAAAGAGCGCCAAAGAGAGAAGGCACTGACTTTTTTTTTTTAATAACCTAATAACCTCTACTGCATTCTATTTACTAGAAGGTATTAAATACATCTCACCTTCAAGGGGAGAGTAGTTCACAAAAGTGTAAATACCAGGAGGTACATTTCCCTTCAAAATCTTTTCCAAGAATTAAAAAAGATAAAATAATATATCCCAAAACATGTATGGAAGATATATGAATACTTGGCATATATCTGAAGTACTATCCCAAGTTAGGGGACAAGTAAGGATAGATAGATTCAAGAAATATCACTTACGCAGTTGATTATCCAAAGAAAAAACAATAGATCTTTTACTCAAAGCTCACAAAAAAAATAAATCCTGTGTGTACTAAACACCAAATGAGAAAGAAAACTTTTAGAAATTTAGGAAAAGTTATGGAAGAAAATAGTTAAAGAATTTAATTAATAAGGCATAGAAAAACAATCTATGGAGGTAAATATACTGAATTAAATTGAATACAATAAAATGATAGAGTTTATCAAAGAGCATAAAGTAAAATGATATGCCACAGTGGATGAAACTAATAACAAAAGAGATAGCTGACAAATTATTAATATCGAGACTATACAAAGAATCCCTACAAATCATTAAGCAACAACCAATTCAATAGGAAAATGGACAGAAGATGAGACCAGATAATTCATATAGCTCCATTTACCAAAAAATGTATGAAAAGATAGACAATCTCACTGGACATCAAGGAAAAGCAAATAATAAACAATGAGATCTTATGTCACACCCACATGATTGATATATTTTGAAAATCTCAGTTCAGAAAAACTTCAGCCTCTGGGGCTCCTGGGTGGCTCAGTCATTAAGCGTCTGCCTTCGGCTCAGGCGTGATCCCTGGTCCCTGGGATAGAGCCCCCTATTGCTCCCTGGAATCAAACCCCACACTTGTCCCTGGGCTCAAGCCCCACATTGGGCTCCCCGCTCAGCGGGAAGCCTGCTTCTTCCTCTCCCACTCTCCCTGCTTGTGTTCCCAGCTGAGGTCATGACCTGAGCTGAAATCAAGAATCAGGCACTTAACAGACTGAGTCACCCAGGTACCCTTGTTGCCTGTGTTTTTGATGTCTCTCTCTCTGTCAAATAAATAAATAAAATCTTTAAAAAAGAAAAAAAAATTTCAGCTTGAGATTTAATTTATGCAATGAATTTATCATTCAAAATTAGTGAAGTAGACACATATGTTGAAGTTGGGAAACTATACAGATTAAATTTATGTATTTGAACAGACATAATTTTCATTTTAGGTGAAATAAAGGTCATTGTCATTTTAATGAAAAACATTAGAAATTACATAAGATCAATATCTTCTTATGAAAAAGACCTAGTTGCCTTTTATTTAATACGGACAAACCTAGTATTTTGTAAGTTTGCTGATTTTTTTTCTACTTGAGAGAGTTATATTAGTGAAATATATACAAGACTAATGAACTAAATTTGTCTTACCTGATAATGACATTTATATTTCTAATTATAGATTTTGCATATGATATCTTATTAAGGTATAAATATTTATTAAGTTATAAATATTTATTAAGGTTTAAGTATTAGGTTATATATTTTATAAATTACTGAATAATATTTATATTATTTTTGGAGACCCAAATACTTATTTAATAACTACTAGGCAATTAAACTTTGGCCTTTATACTTAATTATACTAATAATTTCTAAATTACATCTGCAGTATATCTTAGTTAAATTCTCTGGAGTATCTTCTAAATAAAGGCCTTTAGAATGTCTGCAGCAATAAAAATTTATTTTATGACAATTACCATAATCACTTGATATTATTCTTTCCCTTGTTTACCAACTATTTCCTGCACTAGCAGCGTAAAGAATAAGAACACATTGCTAATCATATGATCTAAGAAAGACATAGTATATATATGTGTGTCTCTGTTGCCAGTCATTTGTCTTTTGATCTTTCCTCCAAGTAGTCAAATTCATCTCTAAAAATTTATGATCTTACTATACAAACAGACATGAATATGTTCTATTTGTACAAAATTGAAATTTCACACGTGAAGATTAAAATATCCTTGACCATCTCATTTAATGTTTTGCCAATTTATCTTGAAATCAGTTCATCTACCATTTTGTAGGACATAACAAAAAGTGGATTTCTTGAGTAGTAGTTTAGTGTACATTCTTCTTCTTCTTTCCATAATTCTGAGATGTGGTAGTCTGTAGTCTTCAAGACTATTTACAAATATTCAGAGTCCCTCATCTATGGACATATTGTAGAATTACAGCCCTCTTGGAGATATGCATGCCATATGGCTTCATTTAATCAAAGAAATAGAAGTAGAATTCACGTGTGCTACTTTAGCAAAAACTTCAAAAGCCAGAGCAGATTTTTTACTCTGGTATGGTGGAGTAAGCTCCTAAAAGTTAGATAGATAGATGATAGATAGATAGATAGATAGATAGATAGATAGATAGATAGATAGATGATAGATAGATGATAGATAGATAGATGATAGATAGATGATAGATATAGATAGATAGATAGATAGATGATAGAT
>NC_048222.1:122707625-122713837 GCF_002007445.2 Ailuropoda melanoleuca
ATAGATAGATAGATAGATAGATGATTGATAGATGACAACTATAAAGTCTGGACTAAATACTAAAAGAAAAAACAACTAAAAGCTCTAGAGAATGGAATAAAGCAGACAATTTTTTTTAAGATTTTGTTTATTTGAGAGAGAGAGTGAGCAGGCAGAGGGACAGAGGGAGAGGGAGAAACAGACTCACTGCTGATGGGTATTAAGGAGGGCACATATTGCATGGTGCACTGGGTGTTATATGCAAATAATGAATCATGGAACATTGCATCAAAAACTGGGGATGTACTGTATGGTGACTAATATAACAAAATAAAAATTATTAAAAAAAAAAAGAAGAAGAAGAAGAAGAAGCAGCCCGAATCCAGGCTTGANAAGAAGAAGCCCGAATCCAGGCTTGATTCCAGGACGCTGAGATCATGACCTGAGCTGGAGGCAGAAGATTTGGTGGGCCAAAGCAGACAAATTTTGTAAAAGTCAAAACTCAAAAGAACTCAGCCATCAGAAAGGATGAATACCTACCATGTGCATCTACATGGATGGAACTGGAGGGGATTATGCTAAGTGAAATAAGTCAAGCAGAGAAAGACAATTATCATATGGTTTCACTTACATGTGGAACATAAGGAATAGCATGGAGGACATTAGGAGAAGGAAGGGAAAAATGAAGGGGGGGATTCAGAGAGGGAGACGAACCATGAATGACCATGGACTCTGGGGAAACAAATAGAGGGTGTCAGAGGGGAGGGGGTGGGGGGATGGTTTAGCCTGGAGATGGGTATTAAGGAGGGCACGTATTGCATGGAGCACTGGGTGTTATACGCAAACAATAAATCATGGAACACTACATCAAAACCTAATGATGTACTATATAGTGACTAACATAACATAATAAAAAAAAAAAAAAGAAGAAAGGACTATAGCTTGGTAGGTCCCCATTTAATGGCTTTACACTGGGGGTATACCAGTCATGGTAAAACAAACGGAAGCCAAACTCCTGAGAGAAAACCCAAAATGTTTCTGGCCTGAAAATCCAGAAGACAGAGCCTAGAGCAACAATTACCAATGAAAAGTAAAAGGGAAATCCAGCAAAGAGAAGCAAATAAGGGTGATTCTAGGTTCTAAGAATAAACTTCATCCAAGACTTTGTCCAACCTTTGATCTATAAGTAATCAGCAAAATTCAAATCGACTTATATGTAAATCTAAAATAAGAAACTAAAATTTGAGGTCTCCTAAATTTTAAAAAACAAAACGGACTTTTCTGATTGAATACAGGAAAATTATCTTCTGATGAAAAAATCACATTTTTGAAGCAATATAACAGAATCCAGTGTCTCCACAGCATAGCAGTTACAATTTTAAAGAAACAATTTTACAAATTATTTTAAACACGAAGAAAAAATTTAATCTATTCTTAAGAAAAAAGAAAACCAATAGAGACCAACCTGGATATAATCCAAGGGTTGAAATCATCATGCAAAATCTTTAAAACAGCTATTATAACTATGACAACTATATCCAATAGGGTGAAGGGATATGTACTTCTAATGAATAGAAAGATAGAGATTTTCAGTGAGAAATAGAAAATATAAAAATAGACCAAATTCTATAACTAAAAATATAGGATCTAAAATTAAAAATTAAAAAATAAATAGATGAGCTTAAGTATAAAACAGAGATGTCAGAGGGGGGAAAATACCCCAACGTGAATATAGATCATTAGGAAATATACAATTAAGAAATAGAAAAAATAAAAATAAACAGAACTTCAGGGACCTAGGGACAGAATTTACAAAGTCTGACAAGGATGTAGTTTCAGTCACAGAAAGAGAGAAGAGAAAAAAGTGAAAATGGAAAATACAGTTGAACAAATAATGGTGGAAAATTCCCCAAACTTGGTGAAAAATACAAATTTATCTATTGAAGTCCAAACCATGTACATATAAAAGAAAACCAAACCTCAGCTCTTTATAGTCAAAACTACTGAAAAACAAAGATATAGAAAAAATCATGAAAGCAGTCAAAGAAAATCAGCACTTCATATTCAGGGAATCAAAGATGTGAATTATTATGGACTCTCATCATAAACTAGGGAAACTAGAAAGCAGTGGAATAAAATCTTAAATCTGAAACCCCAGAAATCCATAACCATCAAAAATCTCCTTAATGAATCAAAGATAAATAAATATATCTCCCAGTAAAATAAAATTAAGACTTATCGCTAACAAAACTTGACAGAAAGAAAGAAGAAAGAAAAAGAAAGGAAGAAAGAAAGAAAGAAAGAAAGAAAGAAAGAAAGAAAGAAAGAAAGAGACAAAGAAACATACTTCAGGATAATCTTTATGCTAAAGTTAAATAATACCTGAGGGAAACTTAGATCATCAAGAAGAAATGAAAAGTGTCATAAATATCTTAGTAAGCATAAAAGTATTTTTACTCCTAATTTCCTTTAGATACATACGAATGTTTAAAACAAAATTATAATATTTATGTGATATTTGTGTAAGAGAAAAGAAAGCACATGTCCATACAAAGCCTTGTACATAAATGTTCATAACAGCTTTATTCAAAATAGGCAAAAGCAGAAAATTACTCAAAGGCAAATAGAAAAATTTCTATTTCATTTATATAAAATTTAAGAAAAATCAAATTAATCTATAGTAATACAAACAAATCAGTTTTTTGCCCAGGACAGGGAGTAGAGGGAAACATAGAGTGCAAAAGGTCAAGAAGGTTTGATGGAAATGTTTTAAATTTGGTTTAAAATAACATAAGCCAAAGTAGTTCACTATAGACTCTTCTGGATGCTCCTTTAGCCTGACTCTCAGTGAGGACACCAAAATGATATGGAGATGGCAAATGAGAAACACCTGTTGCTTTAAGTTCCTGAGATTTTAGAGCTGTCTCTTATCACAATAGAATCTAACTGCTCCAAATTACTACAAACTTGTTTATTTATTGTCCGTCACCTGTAAGTCCCGGGAATTCAGCTTTAGGGTAGATCTGACTGATTATGTATTAATCTCATCCTGCACCCGTTCTGGATGCTTATGTGGTACAATGGTGTTCAATAAGACCTGAAAGGAAGTTTGCTTGTTTTTGTCTTTGTTTTTGTTTTTATTTTCTGGAGACTTCTTAGATACCATGCCTTTATCTCAGGAGATAATAGTTTTGTTTTGTTTTGTTTTTCTTGTGGGCTGTGCTATGCATGAATATAAAGCTAGATTCACTAAATTCATCTTGCCTCTCTCTTAAAGATTTAAGAACATTTAAGAGGTGAAACTGACTTATGTCACTAAGACAATTAGGAAGACCTAACACTGGACTACCATATTTGTGAGGCAATAAAGGCTCTAATATTAAAAGTCAGTTGACAAGACAAGAAACAACAATTGCTGGAGAGGATGTGGAGAAAGGGGATCCCTCCTACATTGTTGGTGGGAATGCAAGTTGGTACAGCCACTCTGGGAAACACTGTGGAGGTCCCTTAAAAAGTTAAAAATTGAGCCCCCTATGACCCAGCCATTGCACTACTGGGTATTTACCCCAAAGAGAAAGACGTAGTGAAGAGAAGGGCCATATGAACCCCAATGTTCATAGCAGCTTTGTCCACAATAGCTAAATCATGGAAAGAACCGAGATGCCCTTCAACAGATGACTGGATTAAGAAGTTGTGGTCCATATATACAATGGAATATTACTCAGCTATCAGAAAGAACGAATTCTCAACATTTGCTGCAACATGGACGGCACTGGAGGAGATAATGCTAAGTGAAATAAGTCAAGCAGAGAAAGACAATTATCATATGATTTCTCTCATCTATGGAACATAAGAACTAGGATGATCGGTAGGGGAAGAAAGGGATAAAGAAAAGGGGGGTAATCAGAAGGGGGAATGAAACATGAGAGACTATGGACTATGAGAAACAAACTGAAGACTTCAGAGGGGAGGGGGTGGGGGAATGGGATAGACTGGTGATGGGTAGTAAGGAGGGCACGTATTGCATGGTGCACTGGGTGTTATACGCAACTAATGAAGCATCGAACTTTGCATCGGAATCCGAGGATGTACTGTATGGTGACTAACATAATATAATAAAAAAATTTTTTAAAAAGTCAATTGAAATCGGTTTTTATATTACTTGTAGCTAAAGGCATCTCAACTGACTCATACATACAAACAATGCTATACTAACACTATTAGATCCTCAATGAACTGTCCTATACATCTTACAGACTAGTTTTGACTTTAACATTTTCCTTCCTCCATCAAAATGTCCTTATTTTGGCCAATCCTCCTTTATCCCTCAACATACAGAACTCTGATTGTAATAGTTTTACTTCTCATGCTTTCTAAAATGATAAGTAACCATCCAGTCACTTTTAGCCAAAGACCCTTTTTAGAGTTGTATGCTTCAGCCCTGAACATTTTTTCTACTTATTCTTTGAAATTTTGCAGCACAAAAAGGAAGTACAATTTCCCCCCGGAGGTTCACCCAGGCCAGCTTTCACCTTCTTTGTTCCTTCATTTGTTGCTATTCCCACTTGACTTTCTCCATTTAATTCAGAATATTTTGCCATTTCATGTGTTGCCAACTTTTCTATCTCACTGTCACTTTATAATTCAGTTGTAACAAACCATCAGGCTACCCTCACATATTAAGATCTATCTCATTTCCAAGCTCTTCACTAACAAGACAAGAGAAATTGTAGACATTTTCTGCTCAGTATTTATATTACTTGCTTTAATTTGTAGCTAAACTGGTTTTTGCTTCAACTCTATTTTCCATATCACATTGTGATTCCTCTGTCACCACCGCCTGTGTAGTTGTGATTCTAGGACAACTTAAATGAAAGCAAAGATCAATCTGGATTGGAGTAACCTTGGAGATTTTATTGTCCTCTTGCAGCCTATGAGCCTTCCGCAAAACAGACAATGCTACACCTCAGCCTGTCTCAAAAGTCAACATTTTTTATGAAGACATATGGGTTCCAAGAAACCCTTTTATCCTCAACTCAGCCTTTCAGAGTATTATCCAATTTCAGCTCTTTCCCAAAACAACACATTAATCTATATGATAGGACAGGAAGGTGAAGAAAATGTTACCAGGAGAGGAGGTATTCATCTTCTTCTTGTTTGCTCTTGGCATCCTATGACGTTTTAACCATTAATAAGTGGCCTTNATTTTAACCATTAATAAAAGGCCTTAACTGGACATTTAGGAATGCACAAGCCTCTCTCATGTCCAAATAAATTTTAATTGCAATTCAAAGCAATTAGTCCAAATTGATAAAGCAGAACCTTATGAATAGTATTATCCCGAGTCTGCCCCAGAACCAAAATAGTAAAAAACATCTGAACCAGTTATCAAGAAAATGTTCACAATCACTGACAGCCCAAGGTTACAGAACTTAATAATAACAGGTTATATAATAGCCCTATCAAAACCAATAGTGGTGGATAAAGTGCCATTCAAAAGGCAGCGGGGACCTACCAAAAATCAACTCCATTTCTTCTGAATTTAGTTTCAGGACGTTTTAGAAATCCAGGCCTAAGTGTCAGCTAGGTACCTCATCAAACCAAAAATTGCTTCTCTTCTCCCTTCTTCCAGGTCTGTTAGGATGAAAAACGAGACCTGCATGTCATCAAGCCAACAATGTTAGTCGAAATTATGGCTCGGCATGATTGTCTCTAATGGAGGCACAAGCACACAGGACAGCATGGTCTGGAATTTTACCCTGTATGACTCCAAAGAGTAGTTCAACCATTCTAGAGAAAACTCCACCTATAAAATAAAGTCAGGTATGTGAAGCATGAAATAAAATTGGTACCATTTTAACAGTGGATTGGAGTGAAACACATCCAGTGAGGGCTTATCAGAATAGATGAATGCAGTAGCAAAGTGAGATATTTTCCTCAGATGTAATCTATCTTTATATTCAGTCTGAGGAACACTAAAGATAAAGTTGGAAAAAACCCAAATAGTTAATATTTTGGTGTCGAGACCCTAGCAATTCTAACACTGGAAGAAAAAATGAGATCTTTATGCAGCTGCTTAGAGTTGGCAAAGGCATAGCACCATTAAAGGACAAGAGCTCCCTTACACTGGGAAAGCCGACCCAGCACGGCTAGTCCACTGTTGAATAAATCCCAAACTTGGTCATCTCAATGTGTTTGCAGAGAACAATGGATGTATACACCTACTTAAGGAA
>NC_048222.1:122714117-122802260 GCF_002007445.2 Ailuropoda melanoleuca
TTTCTCTCATCTATGGAACATAAGAACTAGGAAGATCAGTAGGGGAAGAAAGGGATAAAGAAAGGGGGGGTAATCAGAAGGGGGAATGAAGCATGAGAGACTATGGACTCTGAGAAACAAACTGAGGGCTTCAGAGGGGAGGGGGGTGGGGGAATGGGATAGACTGGTGATGGGTAGTAAGGAGGGCACGTATTGCATGGTGCACTGGGTGTTATACGCAACTAATGAAGCATCGAACTTTGCATCGGAATCCGAGGATGTACTGTATGGTGACTGACATAATATAATAAAAAAATTTTTTAAAAAGTCAATTGAAATCGGTTTTTATATTACTTGTAGCTAAAGGCATCTCAACTGACTCATACATACAAACAATGCTATACTAACACTATTAGATCCTCAATGAACTGTCCTATACATCTTACAGACTAGTTTTGACTTTAACATTTTCCTTCCTCCATCAAAATGTCCTTATTTTGGCCAATTCTCCTTTATCCCTCAACATACAGAACTCTGATTGTAATAGTTTTACTTCTCATGCTTTCTAAAATGATAAGTAACCATCCAGTCACTTTTAGCCAAAGACCCTTTTTAGAGTTGTATGCTTCAGCCCTGAACATTTTTTCTACTTATTCTTTGAAATTTTGCAGCACAAAAAGGAAGTACAATTTCCCCCCGGAGGTTCACCCAGGCCAGCTTTCACCTTCTTTGTTCCTTCATTTGTTGCTATTCCCACTTGACTTTCTCCATTTAATTCAGAATATTTTGCCATTTCATGTGTTGCCAACTTTTCTATCTCACTGTCACTTTATAATTCAGTTGTAACAAACCATCAGGCTACCCTCACATATTAAGATCTATCTCATTTCCAAGCTCTTCACTAACAAGACAAGAGAAATTGTAGACATTTTCTGCTCAGTATTTATATTACTTGCTTTAATTTGTAGCTAAACTGGTTTTTGCTTCAACTCTATTTTCCATATCACATTGTGATTCCTCTGTCACCACCGCCTGTGTAGTTGTGATTCTAGGACAACTTAAATGAAAGCAAAGATCAATCTGGATTGGAGTAACCTTGGAGATTTTATTGTCCTCTTGCAGCCTATGAGCCTTCCGCAAAACAGACAATGCTACACCTCAGCCTGTCTCAAAAGTCAACATTTTTTATGAAGACATATGGGTTCCAAGAAACCCTTTTATCCTCAACTCAGCCTTTCAGAGTATTATCCAATTTCAGCTCTTTCCCAAAACAACACATTAATCTATATGATAGGACAGNTTCCCAAAACAACACATTAATCTATATGATAGGACAGGAAGGTGAAGAAAATGTTACCAGGAGAGGAGGTATTCATCTTCTTCTTGTTTGCTCTTGGCATCCTATGACATTTTAACCATTAATAAAAGGCCTTAACTGGACATTTAGGAATGCACAAGCCTCTCTCATGTCCAAATAAATTTTAATTGCAATTCAAAGCAATTAGTCCAAATTGATAAAGCAGAACCTTATGAATAGTATTATCCCGAGTCTGCCCCAGAACCAAAATAGTAAAAAACATCTGAACCAGTTATCAAGAAAATGTTCACAATCACTGACAGCCCAAGGTTACAGAACTTAATAATAACAGGTTATATAATAGCCCTATCAAAACCAATAGTGGCAGATAAAGTGCCATTCAAAAGGCAGCAGGGACCTACCAAAAATCAACTCCATTTCTTCTGAATTTAGTTTCAGGACGTTTTAGAAATCCAGGCCTAAGTGTCAGCTAGGTACCTCATCAAACCAAAAATTGCTTCTCTTCTCCCTTCTTCCAGGTCTGTTAGGATGAAAAAGGAGACCTGCATGTCATCAAGCCAACAATGTTAGTCGAAATTATGGCTCGGCATGATTGTCTCTAATGGAGGCACAAGCACACAGGACAGCATGGTCTGGAATTTTACCCTGTATGACTCCAAAGAGTAGTTCAACCATTTTAGAGAAAACTCCACCTATAAAATAAAGTCAGGTATGTGAAGCATGAAATAAAATTGGTACTATTTTAACAGTGGATTGGAGTGAAACACATCCAGTGAGGGCTTATCAGAATAGATGAATGCAGTAGCAAAGTGAGATATTTTCCTCAGATGTAATCTATCTTTATATTCAGTCTGAGGAACACTAAGGATAAAGTTGGAAAAAACCCAAATAGTTAATATTTTGGTGTCAAGACCCTAGCAATTCTAACACTGGAAGAAAAAATGAGATCTTTATGCAGCTGCTTAGAGTTGGCAAAGGCATAGCACCATTAAAGGACAAGAGCTCCCTTACACTGGGAAAGCCGACCCAGCACGGCTAGTCCACTGTTGAATAAATCCCAAACTTGGTCATCTCAATGTGTTTGCAGAGAACAATGGATGTATACACCTACTTAAGGAATGTGAAAAAATCTCTCTTTGTGAATATAGACAACAAGCATAAGCTGTGTGCAAGTACGTTGAATAAATCCCAAACTTGGTCATCTCAATGTGTTTGCAGAGAACAATGGATGTATACACCTACTTAAGGAAAGTGAAAAAATCTTTTTGTGAATATAGACAACAAGCATAAGCTGTGCGCAAGTACATGTGCGTGTGTGTGTGTGTGCATGCACATGTATGAGAGAGAAAAGGTCTGGTAGTATTGAGGCAATTTCTTTACAACCCCAATAGCACATATACTTTTCTTCTCTTTCTCATGCTTTTTCCAACAGACATAGTTTCTTGTTCACCCATGTCCTGTTTCCCCTTCCTAGCAGAAATCCACTCTTTTGCACTTGACCATGTGTTTTAGGTGAGAAAGGGGCCAGCCTAAGCCTGGAATGGATTATGGGTGATAGAATTCAACTATGGTTGTCCCATTTACCCTCCTAGGGATTGCGTGTGCCTTTAATCTCATCACAGTGAAATAAGGGTTTTGGATCACTTTAAATATAGTTTTAATGAAACTTCAGGATTTTAACTTAGATTATAACTACGTTTATCTTAACATGAATGCCCAGTGTTCTATATATTACAGTATCAGTAACTGGTTTAAATACATTGAGATCAGCTGTATTTTATCTGAATGATCATTTATATTCATTAACTAACCCCTAAACAGTTTCCCAATAGAATAAATATAAAGTAGGGAGATTGTTTAAAGGATGACAAATCTGCAGACATTATAGATACTTTTGCTTTTAACTATATTATTAAAGTACAACATATTAACAAATAATATATCCAAAATAATAGTACTTCATCATGTCTTTTTTTATTCTAAAATTATTGATTTTTCAGAGAAAAAAATGTCAGTACTTAGGCCAATATCATCATTGAATGAGGTCCTTTATGACTTTGCTATATAGCATATTTTCAAAATACTCTAAAATTATAATAGTTTTGCTTAAAGCAAAAAAAACTGTAAATAGCGAAGACACTCACAGACATCTTGATATGCATAAACAGTTTGAAAATATTTCTGCCATGTGGCAAAAGCATAAACACAGTTTACAATTTACTCAAAATCCCCACTTTAAAAATATGGATTTTTAAATTTTTTAAATTGAGGGATTTGCAAATTTCAGTTTTTTGCTTATGTAAAACTTTTTTCGTATTTCATATTTCATATATCTCTATTAAATTTTTGTATTCTGTGGCTACATGCAAGTGAATAGATGCATCCAATAACTAAAGAATTTTTCT
Source organism: Ailuropoda melanoleuca (assembly GCF_002007445.2). NCBI lineage: Eukaryota > Metazoa > Chordata > Mammalia > Carnivora > Ursidae > Ailuropoda > Ailuropoda melanoleuca. Next base: position 122,717,820 of record NC_048222.1, read on the forward strand.
GGGCGGGCACCTGGGTGGCTCAGTCAGTTAAGCGTCAGCCTTCGGCTCAGGTCATGATCCCAGGGTCCTGGGATAGAGCCCCATGTCGGGCTCCCTGCTCTGTGGGAAGCCTACTTCTCCCTCTCCCTCTGCTCTTCCCCCTGCTCATGCTCTGTCTCAAGTAAATAAAATCTTTAAAAAAAAAAGTTCAAAATACATAACTTTTAAGGTTATACAAAGTCCAGACTAGCTGGAGTCATCTCACTTCTTAACAGAAGGATTTCTATGGTAGGGTTTTTGGAATCTAGAAATGAATAATGAATGGTTTTGAAATATTTAGATACCAGCATCCACAAAAGATACTTCCAGGATACAGGCATTGTGAAAATTGTCTGTGGGTAGTTTTTAAATGCTATGGCCATCAAAAATCATTCAGTTTCTTATTTTTCCTAGTTCTCCTCCTCATTTTCCTTTGTACATCAGCTTTGCATCTTCTCTAATCTGCCCCTGGAACACAGTTGCCCACAGCAGGGATCCCTGGCTCCACCCATCCGCACCTCTGCCTCTCCACACCAAGTTATGAACAAAGGACTCAGAAAGTGAAGGGTCAAAAGAAATGTTCTATTTACTGCGATACAGCTGGGGGGTTTTATTCTCATTTCGCCTATACGTTTTGTGTTAGGAAACAATCGTAATGATTAAAAGACTGCGCTCTCCTGTAATTCCACTACTTATTGGCTATGCAGCATTACTAAATCTCTTCAAGCCCCAATCTTGCCATCTATAAAAGGGAGATAATATTACTACCTCATAAGGTTATTGTGAAGATTAAACGAGACAATGCTAATAAAGAGCTTGGAAGAATAACTGACACATTATAAGCACCCAATAAATTATTTGGAGAAGTCATGTAAGGAATTCAAAATGTAGCCAATCTTCTCCTTTTAAGAGAAATGTCAAGATGCTTTTCAAAAAGGCAGCATCTTCTGGGGTTCCTCATGTTCTTTGGAGTGCAACGTTAGATGGAAAAAGGCTCTCTCAGGAAACAATATCTATGCTTTTTACACTATTATTATTCTTCGAATTCCTGACTTATCAAAAAAATGTAAGAACAGAATAGCATGTCACAGGTTAACACATCATCTGTAATTCTGGCATTTGGAATGATACATACAGGAGAACTTTCTCTATCATTCTTTTTCTATATGATTCCACTTTCAGTTTCCCTTTTTGACCAGAAATATAGCTGTCTGAATGAAAATGCTGAACTATAGGAAATAAAAACGAAATGATAATTTGAAAGGCAAACAGGAGCTATCAGTCAAATTTCTTTTTAAAATAGAGTATTTATTTCAGGCTACTTGTTGGTGACAACAGGGAAGAAAATCTTGACTCCAGCACATTTTCTGTCTGATACAAAGAATCTGCCCTACTTTGACATCTCATTGAAAAGTCGGGGTGTGTGGGGGGGTGCTGTTTCCTTAATTTAAATTGCACTCTTCTTCAATGGAAAGAGATTAGCACATTTCCTTTCATTTTGATTTCTGAGTTCAGCCTTCTTTTAGGCTACAAATCATCTTTGCTCCCCTGACAGGTTTGACAGCACTCAATTCTTAAATGAATCTTACAGGGAAAGGCGAAAATATACTCTGAAACAAAAAAGGCTTCATATTTTCCACGTTAAAACCTTTCTTTATTTTTATTCTTCTTTGGAAACTAAAAGCTCTAAAATTGATGGAGTCTCCAACTTTAAATGTAGCTAAATCAGAGACTTTTCCTCACAGGAAGTTCTTCTGGGAATGGAGCAGCCTAGGGAACTCTACTGCCATCGCCAATGCTTTCACAGGCTTTAAGTGCCTATTGCAATTTAATAGCAACAAGTTTGGAAAAATAGAAAAGCAATAACTAGAATTCTCCTTCCTGGGGAAGTTCAATTAATTCAATTGGACGTTCAGTTGCTAAATTTTTACCAGAGCTGAAGTCTCTAACCTTATTTCAATGAAAATAAGTAGAATACCATTAATTCCTTTTTGGCAGTACATTTGATTGTGTGAAGAGGTTTGCATGCTTCAGCTTGTAACCTATTTCCCTTGATATATGAACATTATTTTCCTCTTATTTTAGTGCAGAAGCTTAAGGCTAAGGTGTCAAAATTGTCTTTTATTTCTTAATTTTTTCCTTCTATTTCACCAAGTGAATACCATAATCAAAACGTGAAAATGGTAAGTTTTCCCCTGACAATACTTCCAATTTCTACATTCAACCAGATTGTCTCCTGTCTCTTTGTTTTTCTTGTGAAATACAAGTGAACATGGTCTAGGTTGTTGACCATGAGTGCAAACAATGAACACTAAATAATATTAAGATATTCCAAGCCATTAATTGAATTTCCTTCAGGGAAAGAATTCAATAATGGAATACTCTGAAGTCTTAGAAATTGTGTTGTAGAAGAATAATTAACAACATAAAAAGCTCCATCACACATTAAGTGGGAAGATAGGTTACAAAAAATCATCTACTTTCTAATCACATGTGTCTTACCTCTCCATCTGCATTATTTTACCATTATTTCCTTGGGGAGGTGGGGTGGAGGGAGCCTTTGTGTAGCATTTGCTGATTTCCTTGGTGTACCACCACCTTATTCTACTTAAAGCCAACAATGCAAGGTCACTTAACATCAAGTTGAGAAAATATGTGCAACAAGCACACCATTACACAGTATTTCCACCACACTGTTATGATAGTTATAAATAACCTTAAATGCACTGATAATAGTGAAATAATTAGGAAGGGATGAGTTTTGAATATTTGTTACCTTTTAAAAATAATTTCATTGTTTGTAAAATTTAATTTTTAGTACTTCCTGTTTCAGGGGTACCTGGATGGTTCAGTTGGTTAAGCACCTGTCTATGGCTCAGGTCATGATCCTGGAGTCCCTGGGATCAAGCCCTCCCCCCCCACCCCCGCCCCACGTTGGGCTTCCTGCTTAGTGGGGTACCTACTTCTCCCTCTCCTCTCAACCTGTGCTCTCTGTCACTATCTCTGTCTCTCTCCATCCAATAAGTAAATAAAGTCTTAAAAATTAATAATTCCTGTTTCACAGCCAGTCCACAAATTTCTGAAAATTTAACAATTGACTCTACAAAGCCAGTCCAAAGTACCGCTGCTCAAGAGAATCACAGAGATGTGGGTCTGGTAATATTAGGCACCAAAATAAGTAAACCAAAATCTTTCTACTCCAATCTTCATGTCATGTCAAAAAGTAAACCTAGGTTTGCTTAAGCTACTTAGTCAAGTTTTCTTCCTCACGGATATAACCACTAAACTTTCTGCCTCAATCTTTTTTGTTAATTTCATTCCTTCACTGAGAACACCTCCCTACTGATAGGACCCCCAGTATTCATAAAGCTGGTTCCTTCTCAAAACTGGGGTTCTAGGCCAAAACCATCCCCCAGAAAAGGCTTCACTAATCACCTATAAAAAATTTCTACTTTTTATTACATTCTCTTGTTTTCACCATACTTGTAACTATCTGAAACTTTACTTTCTTTGCTTGTTTATTGCCCATTTCTTTCACCAAAGGGAAAACTCTTTGAGAGAGGTTCATTGAACTTGCATGGCAGACAAGGTTATAGAAAGAATATAGCCAGTGTGGTTGAGAGATAGGTTACACTCAGCAAATAAATAAAAGTATTGAGGATAAAAGGAGTCAAGGTTCTCATTAGCAGAGAAGATATTTATAAACCTGGAAAGAGTGAAAGCTGGAAAGAGCTCTAAGGTACGGGGTAGAATAGTAAGCATTAATATAACTCATTATTTTATAATACACACATATTACTGACTGTCTTAGTCCATTCAGGCTACTGTAACAAAAAAGTCAATGACTGGGTATCTTAATAAACAACAGAAATTTATTTCTCATAGTTCTAGGGGATGGAAGTCCAAGATCAGAGTGCCAGCGTGGTTTGGTGAAGGCCTTTTCTGGGCCACAGACTTCGTACAAAACAGAAGGGCTAGGGCCTCTGTGGGCTCTCTTTTTTAGAGACATTAATTACACTCACAAGGGCTCCATTTTCATGACCTAATCCATTTTCATGACCTAATCCATTTTTATGACCTAATCCATTTTCATGACTTCCCAAAGGCTCCACCTTCTAACTAACACTACCCCATTGGCTGTTAGGATTCTAACATGTGAATTTTGAGGGACACAGATATTCAGACAATAGTACTGAACAAATAAAGATGTTATAGATGCACACTGATCAGATATTATATGTGTTAGGGTACTGTACACACATACAATTTCCTATCTCTGTCCACTAGAGGGCATGGAAGCATTGACACCTCACTGTCATTGTTTTAATTTTCTCTTATCTCTTTAATGTGTTACTTAATGCAATATGGCTAAATTCTCATACCTACTTTTGCTCTAAAACTGCTATAATATGTTATTTAAGCATGTGATGAAAATCCAGCTTCATGTAGGTAATTTATAAGTGGGAGAAGCATTTTGTTGGTCTTTAAAGATAATTATAGTTCTTTGATATTAAACCAAAACTCAACAAATGTTAGTTCTTAAAGATTAATTGCAATGTGGAATCTGAACCTCTATTGCTGAGTTTTTGTATTTTGCTACATTAAAATCTATTGGTCTAATTTGCACTTTAAATGGGTCTTTTATTCATGGATGATTTTGTAACACTATATAAATGTTGGTCATTTGGAAAATACCACTTTATTGAGTTAGGGAGATCTTCCAAGTGTTAACATATTTCATAGCACAAGATCATAAAACCACATTTGTTACTATCACTACTAATCTCACCAGAAAAATTGAGCTGAAACGCTGTCACATTCACAGATGACAGATATTTAAATTTCCCAAAAGTTCTTATTTTCACATCAAATTTTTAATTTTACCATTGATAAAAAGTTGCTGCTACAATTTTCTACATTCAAGTGGCAAGATCACTTCATATGTTTTTTAAAAAATTTCTGCCAATACCTTCGTCTGAAAAATGAAAATCTTCCTGTCAGTAATTTTTTCAAATAAAAATCATATTTCACAAAGAAGTTGTTAGTTCAACTTACAACTCAGGCAATCATACAAGTGTGAAGACAACCACCATATTTCAAACTATAGTCAAGATGCTTTCTATGGGGGCGCCTGGGTGGCTCAGTCAGTTGAGCATCTGGCTCTTGGTTTGGGTTCAGGTCGTGCTTTCATGGATCATGGGATCAAGCTCTGCATTAGGCTCTGTGCTCAGCAGGGGATCTGCCTGAAGATTCTCTCCCTCGGCCCCTCACCCCACTTGGATGTGCACACTCTCTCTCTCTCAAACAAATAAATCATTAAAAAATGCTTTCTATGTACTTTCTATTTTATTTACCAGGTATTAAAAAATGTGTACTCAAGTCCACATGCAAAAGAATGAAGTTGGACCTTTACATTATATACAAAAAATAGCTCAAAATGCATCACAGACTTAAACCTAGGAGCTAAACTATGAAACTTTTAGAAGAAAACATAGGGGGAAGTTTTATGATAATAGATTTGGCAATGATTTCTCCGATATGACATCAAAGCACAGACACCAAAAGAAAAAAAAACTGGACTATATCAAAATTGAAATTTTCTATGCATCAGAGGACACAACAAATAAAGCCAAAAGGCAACCCAAAGAATGAGAGAAAATATTAACTAATCATGTATCTGATAATTGTTTAATATTAAGATTATATCAAGAATTCTAATAAATCAACTACAAAAAAGCAAACAATTCAATTTAAAAATGGGCAAAAGACTTGAAAAGCTATACATAAAAGATATCTCCAAAGAAAATATATAAATCTCTAATAAACACCTGAAAAGATGCTTACCATTGCTAAACATCATAAACATGCAAATCAAGATCACAATAAGATACCACCTCATACCCACTAGGATGGCGACAAAAAAAAGTAAAATAAAAATAATTTAAAAAAAAACAGAGATTAACATGTAGTTGAGGATGTAGAGAAACTAGAACCCTTGAGCACTCTTGGTGGCAAGGTACAATGGTACAGCCGCTGCGGAAAACAGTACAACAATTCCTCAAAAAATTAAAGATAGAATATTTACCCTGAACTCATTAAAATTATTCTAAATAATAAGGAAACAAATAATAAGAAACAAATAATAATTTGTTTCTCTAGTGAATCCTTACTGGAAATAAGAAAAAAAAACCTGAAAACAGAATTACCATATAATCCAGCAATTTTATTTCTGGGTATATAGTCAAAAGAATTGAAAGCAGAGACTCAAAGTTAAATTTGTACACCCACATTCATAGCAGCAGTACTCACAACAGTCAACAGGTAGAAGCAACCCATGTGTCCAATACAATTAATAGTTAACAAAATGTGGTATATATGCAAAATAGAATATTAAGATCTCAATTCAAATGCAAACAGTGACTGCATGTGACATAAAATGAATTCTAAACGTATTTAAGGTTAGAAATAAATTAAAATAATACAAATGTCTTTGAATTATTTGGCTGTCCCGTCCTGCTAAGTTTCCCACTCAATGGTCACTCCCCCAAAATGTCCATCTGTATGTTAACTGTGAACCATTTGTTCAATTTTTGACCAAAAAAAAAAAAAAAGATTATTTTCTTTTAGTCCTGAATAATTGCTACTATTTTTTCTTAATCTGTGAAATGACAGGGTTCTTAGCTGGTAAAGAATCCTTCATTATCTCTTCCCTGCTTCCTTCTCATCAAAACCCCAATTTTGTGACCAATAGGAGAAAAAGGCTTTTTCTCAGAGGAGGTAGTCCTCTCTAGGAGCTGAATCCTTATTTGTTTTAGCCTGTCAAGATAAATTTTATTTTGTTCATATCTTCCTTTCTTTTTCAAGTTTTGTAGCTAAAGTGGTGATGTGACCCAGGTCAGTCATTGCAACTTAAGTGAAAATCTTCTGTAAAGTTTTAGTGAAAGTCTTTTTATCCTCACTTTATCTGAAAACACATATAAGAAGAAAACTATTGGTATCATCTCTTTCTTCTTTCCTTAAACACAGATTTGATCCCAGAAGCTATGACAGCTATCTTGTGACCAAACAGTGACAAAGACAAAAGTAAAAGGACAACATATTAAAATAGATGACACAAAAACACAGAGCTGCTCATGATTATGCTATTGTATAATGAGGCCAAAACCATAAGACCTCATGCTTCTGTTACTATGTAAACAAAAAAACAGTTTATGATTTAAGACACTGTTTCTTCAATATTTATTTTCTGTTAGTTAAAACTGAACACATCTTGATGGACAAAAACTCTTTAGTTAGCAATTTTGAAATATCAAATCAAGAATCAAGATGGACAACCATTATTCCACTATCAAATTTCCAGTAAGCAATTTCCTATTACAAAGTTAAGTAGCTTTGGCAGGTGTCCTAATTATCTTCAGCTGCAAACTAAATTTTACTAATGCAATTGTATACTTAAAAGATAATAGATAAAGATGATGTGGGATGTGTGTGTGTGCATATATATATATATACATACATATATATATACATACATATATATACACACACACATATGCATGTATGCATGCACACATAACATACACACACGATAGAATATCATAGTCATTAAAAAGGATGATCCTGCCCTTTGTGACAATATGGATGGACCTAGAAGGTATTATACTAACTAAAATGAGTCAGACTGAGAAAGATAAATACCATAAGATTTCATTCATATGTGGAATCTGAAAAGAACAAATGAAAAAACCATCAAAAAGCAGAATCAGAACTATAAATATAAAGAACAAACTAATGATTGTCAGAGTGGGGGGTGGAGGAATGGGCAAAATGGGTAAAGGGGGGTGGGAGATACAGGCTTCCAGTTTGAAATGAATAAGTCATGGGAATAAAGGGCACAGGATAGGGAATATAGGCAGTGATAGCATTGTATGGTGATAGATGGTAGTACACTTGTAATGAGCACAGTATAATGGATAGAGAAGTTCAATCACTATGTTGTACACCTGAAACTAACATAACTTTGTGTGTCAACTATATTCCAATTTAAAGAATAATTTAAAATTTAAAAAATAAAAATAAAGTAAAACCTTCACGAAGAACTCAAAAAAAAAAAAAAAAAAAGATAGGGCTAAATATACATAGGTGCTCTCCCCAGTGATAAGGCTAATCCAGATCTGAAGGAATCTAGGAACTCTAATTTCTGGCACCTAGCATGTTTTCACTTACTTCTCAAGGTGATTCACCCTAACAGAAAGACTATTAGCAACATGGTATCCAACAGGTTCTATTGAAAGATTACTCTAACATGATTGCAAAGTGAAATATGTACTCAAGTTTTTTAAATCATTCATTAATAACTTTAATAAAAATTTATTGAAGCAAATTATGTGCCAAACATGATGCCAAACATAATAATGGTGAATGAAGTTTCTTCCCTTATAATAGGGGGAAGAGAAAACTATAACTGAAGCAAACAGGAAACAAATCTTACTATGATGAGTGCTCTGAAGAAAACACACAGTGAATTCACAGAGAATGACTAATGGGTAGCCCGTGATGTTCTTTAGACTGAAGGGGCCAGGGATAAGTTGTCAGAAGGGGAAAGAGACACATAAACTCTGAACAATGAGGAGTCAGCTGTGCAAAGCACAGGGAAACTAGTGTTCTAAGCAGAAGGAAAAAAGTAGATGATGAAATCCCAAAGTGAGAATCTTAAAGAAGGCTGCTATGGGCTGAACTGTGTCCTCCCCAAATTTCTGTGATGAAGCCCTCACTCCCAATGTGACTGTATCTGGAAATACAGCTTTTAGGAGGTAGTCAAGGTTAAATGAGATTATAACAGTGGGACCCTAATCCCATTAGATTTATGGCCTTATAAGTAAAGGAAGAGAAGGAGATCTCTGTCTGCTACATGAGGACATCGGGAGAAGGAGGCTATTTGCAAGACAGGAAGAGGGCTCTCACCAAGATCCTAACCATGCTAGCTCCCTAATCTCAGGTTTCCAGCCTCCAGGACTGTAAAAAAAGTAAATTTCAGTTGTTTAAAGCATATGCTGTTCTTCAAGGAAAGTGAAAAATGATTCTAAAGGCAATTCAGAGGTGGTCAGGACTGCCACTCCCACCATAGGCTCAAGGAACAAAGTTGTTTCCTCTTCCTAAATTATAAAGGATGGGGTCCCATTGCAGGTGTCCAAGCCAGGATGACCCTGACCCTGAAGCAGTGGGGCTGACCTTGCAGACAACTGAAGTGGTGGGGCCCTTGCAAATAGCTACAGTGGTAAATACACCCTGCAGAACAAGGAAGGGGATGCTACCATCCCAGTGGGCCAGAGGCAGAACTTCAAAGAGAATTATTCTCAAGGCTTAAGATATAATGGAATTGAACAGCTACATGTAAAAGAATAAATCTGGACTGCTTCCTAACACCATACACAAAAATAAACTCAAAATGGATGAAAGACCTAAATGTGAGACCTGAAATCATAAAAATCCTAGAAAAGAACTCAGGCAGTAATGTCTCTGACATCAGCCATAGCAACATTCTTCTAGATACACCTCCTAAAGCAAGGGAAACAAAAGTGAAAATAAACTATTGAGACTATGTCAAAATAAAAAGTTTTTGCACAGCAAAGGAAACCATCAGCAAAACAAAAGACAACCTACTGAATGGGAGAAGGTATTCGCAAATGATATATCCAGTAAGAGGTTAAGATCCAAAATATATAAAGAACTCATACAACCCAACACCAAAAAACCAAACAATCCGATTTAAAAAATGGACAGAGAATTTAAACAGACGTTTTTCCGAAGAAGACACTCAGATGGCCAACAGACACATGGAAAAATGCTCAACATCACTAATCATCAGAGAAAAGCAAATAAAAAACACAATGAGATATCACCTCATGACTGTTGGAATGGCCAAAATCAAGAATACAAGAAACAAGTATGCACAAGGATGTAGAAAAAAAAGAACCCTTGTGCACTATTGGTGGGAATGTAAATTGGTATAGCCACTCTGGAAAACAGCATGGAAGCTCCTCTAAGTTTTAAAATACCATATGGTGGAAAAAAGACAGTCTCTACAATAAATGGTGCTGGGAAAATTGGACAGCTACATGCAAAAGAATGAAACTTGACCACTCTCTCACACCATACACAAAGATAAACTCCAAATGGATGAAAGACCTCAACGTGAGACAGGAATCCATNAATCATTAGCCATCAGGGAAATTCAAATCAAAACCACACTGAGATACCACCTTACGCCAGTTAGAATGGCAAAGATAGACAAGGCAAGAAACAACAATTGTTGGAGAGGATGTGGAGAAAGGGGATCCCTCCTACATTGTTGGTGGGAATGCAAGTTGGTACAGCCACTCTGGAAAACAGTGTGGAGGTCCCTTAAAAAGTTAAAAATTGAACTACCCTATGACCCAGCCATTGCACTACTGGGTGTTTACCCCAAAGATACAGACGTAGTAAAGAGAAGGGCCATATGCACCCCAATGTTCATAGCTGCATTGTCCACAATAGCCAAATCATGGAAGGAGCCGAGATGCCCTTCAACAGATGACTAGATGAAGCAGCTGTGGTCCATATATACAATGGAATATTACTCAGCTATCAAAAAGAACGAATTCTCAACATTTGCTGCAACATGGACGGCACTGGAGGAGATAATGCTAAGTGAAATAAGTCAAGCAGAGAAAGACAATTATCATATGATTTCTCTCATCTATGGAACATAAGAACTAGGATGATCGGTAGGGGAAGAAAGGGATAAAGAAAGGGGGGGTAATCAGAAGGGGGAATGAAACATGAGAGACTATGGACTATGAGAAGCAAACTGAAGACTTCAGAGGGGAGGGGGGTGGGGGAATGGGATAGACTGGTAATGGGTAGTAAGGAGGGCACATGTTGCATGGTGCACTGGGTGTTATACGCAACTAATGAAGCATCGAACTTTGCATCGGAATCCGGGGATGTACTGTATGGTGACTAACATAATATAATAAAAAAAATCATTAAAAAAATTTTAAAAAAAGAAAAGAAAAGAAAAAGGAAATGTTAAGTGGAAAAAAAATAAAATAAAATAAAATACCATCTGATCCAATAATTCCACTACTGAGTATTTACCCAAGGAAAACAAAAACACTAACTCGAAAATATATATGCAGGCCTATGTTTATTGCAGCATCATTTACAATAGCTACGACAAAGAAGCAACCTAGGTGTTCATCAGTAGACAAGTGGATAAGGAAAATGTGGTATATATACACAATGGAATATTACACAGCCATAAAAAGGATGAGATTGTACCATTTGAGACAATATGGATGGATGTAGGTTTTAGGCTGAGTGTAATAAGTCAGACTGAGAAAGACAAATATATGGTTCCACTCATAAATGAAATCTAAAAAAAAAAAAATGAATAAACAAAAAAGCAGAATCAGAATTATAAACACAGAGAACAAATTGATAGTTGCCAGAGGGGAAAGGGGCAGGGGGCTTGGCAAAAGTGGTGAAGGGAACAGGGAGATACAGGCCTCTGGTTATGGAATGAGTAAGTTACAGGAATAAAAAGCAGAGCATAAATAATATAGTCAGTGATATTGTAATAGCGATGTAATGAGACAGATGGTAGCTCTACTTGTGGGTGAACATAGCATAATGTATACACTTGTCAAAATGCGAAATTGTACACCTAAAACTTATGTAATATTGTATGTCAACTATACTAAAAAAAATTATAACTTGTCTGGTTTCACAGGTTCATAGGTAGAGAGGAATCTTGCCTCAGGATGAATCATACCTCGAGTCTCATCCATGTCTGGCTAAGATAATTAAAGATTTATTTATTTGTCAGAGAGAGAAAGAGCACGAGCAGGGTGAGTGGCAGGCAGAGGGGGAAGCAGGCTCCCCACTGAGCAAGGAATGACTAAAATACTTAGATGAGACTTCAGACTTTAGACTTCAGAGTTGATACCAGAATGAGCTAAGACTTTAGGGGCTGGTAGAGTGCAACGTATATATTTTGCATGTGATAAGGACATGCATTTGGGAAGACTGGGGTTGCAATGCTGTGGACTGAATCACAGCCCCCTAAAATTCACATGTTGAAGTCTTAGGCCCCAGTGCAATTGTATCTGGAGATGGGGTCTTTAGGAAGTAATTCAGATTAAATGAGTTCATAAGGGTGGTGCCCTAATCCCCAAAGACTGTGGCCTTAAAAAAAAAAAAAAGAAGAAGAGATTTCTTCTTCTCTTTCTCTCTACCCTGTGAGAACACAGTGAGAAAGTAGCCATCTGCAAGCCAAGAATAGAGCTTTCACCAACATCACCCATGATTTTGGTTACCCATGGTCATCTCATATTCCAGTGGCCAGAACTGTGAGAAAATAAATACCTATTGTTTAAATTACCCAGGCTATGGTATTGTGTTATGACAGTCCAGAATGACTAATACAATGGCCTTGCATATGAAGGATAATATGTGAGGAGGAAATCCACAACAGATGATATTGATGACCAGAACACGAAACTGGCTTTGTAGTAGATAGTAAAGAGTTTAAGTTCATTTAAAGAGCACTGTGACGCCAACAAACTCTTCGAAACAGGAAGACAGTAGTCCTATTTGATCTTTAAAAAACCACATGGTGGAAAAAACTTTCCAATTTATAGAACTTTTAAGTAAGAAAATACTTTTTTCTCTTTTGTCACCACTTCATGTTTCATTCATCAGAGGACAGAGGCACTTGGGCCAAGCTGCTAAATCTCAACTGAGTTCTAAGAAGAATCCAAGTGAACCCCACAGACTATGGAAGGGTCACAGAGAGAATCTCAAAACTTCCACAGCATTTTAAATGATTTGATAATATATAGATATGCTTGCTGCTCACAACCAGCTGCCTTCCATGCTACAAGCACATTCTCTTATTTATAATTCTTCTAAACAATGTCAAGAATTTCACAAGCTTCTAGGCTAGCAATACTTGTGATCCCCTGGATATACCCTTTCTCTACCATTATTTATTTATTTGAGAGATAGAGTGAACGAGAGAGAGAGCATGCAGGGGGGAGGGTCAGAGGGAGAGGGAGAAGCAGACTTCCTGCTGAGAAGGAAGCCCAACAGGGGGCTCCATCCCAGGACTCTGAGATCATGACCTGAGCCAAAGGCAGAGGCTTAACCAACTGAGCCACCCACGTGCATCCCCCCCACATACATTTTTAAGCTTAGAAGTTATTGCTACTGTGTGTGTGTGTCCAGTGAAGAAGGAAGGTGGCATAAAAATAACAAGTAAATAGAAGAAGAATCTTTCCAACTGTCATGCATTTGCTAAATGTAGAAGTGATTTGCTAGGCAAAAACTTGTTTTCCGGCATATCAGCATAACAGGTAAGAAACCCTCTCCCTATCTTCTTTTTTGGAATAATGCATATTATTTGTGGCTTAAAAAAAAAAAAAGCATAAAACTACCTAGCAAGCTGGTTTGAGTCTGACTTGGTTTGTTTTGTACAGGGACATGGCTGATACACCCAGATTACAGGACTTTATTCCGTTTTCTTTAGATGGGACCGGGGATAGCCTCCTCTACCACATGTGAGAGCCTGTATCACACACCCTAAGCCACAGCAAACCCCTTCTTCAACATGAATAGCTTTTTCTTATGGCTCATCTTGAATTGGCTATAATTCATTTTGCTCCATATTCCAGTGATTACAGTTGGAATCACAGAGGCATTTCTTTAGGTTAGTTAACAATCAAGTGCCTGAGGCTTGTGTTCAACGGTTATAATACAACATTCACCAGGACAAATATATGTTTTCATAAGCAATCTCTTCCAGGAAAGGCTGGGGACCATAGAGTTAGAATGAAGTCTGAGCAGTACATTCTCTTCCTTTTCTCCTAATTCACATCAGTAACTATAAAACCATACAAGCTAAATGCTCCTTATAAAAAAGTATTCTTCTTTACTAAATGGCTTAAGAGTTCAAAGCCATCAAGGCAAACTGACTTCCATTTTTTCTAATTTTAGCATCCTAGCTACAGAGGCAGGTTCATCAGCTCTCACATCCAATAAAAATTTTGTCTAACAGACATTTTTTGAGATATGCTTGGAATCTAAATTGGTGGTAAATTTTTTAAAGAAGGTTTTTCTTTTTTTGTTAAATTGCCTCGCATGTTTTGGAAATATAATTTTTCAATTTAAATAGTGTAGCAAACACACTATCTTATAATAAATAACCTAAGGAAGAGTCAACCCACCATGACTGTGTGTACTAATTCATACAGCCTGAGTAATGGTGAGACTCCTCACTAATAACAATGGAGAAAAATACACAATTAAGAAACATTACACAAACACAGTCTAGATTACATGGAATTGAAAACAAACACACTTGAATACTTTGTTGCTTCCTAAACAATTTTTTTTTCATTTTCTTCTCACTTCTATTGCATAAGAATTTATCACTGTGTAGAAATATCTACAAATAATGCAAGCTGCCAGGTTGGAAAGGAAATAATACAGAAATATCTAAATGGTTTCTTTTTCTCTCCCTTGGAAGATAACTTCAGATAGGAATACTAACTTTTTGAGTGTGTGGCTATGTCTTCATCTCTACATACTTTTTCAGTAGCACTCATATTAATCGTATGCCTAGAATTTATAGAAGAAAGAATTTATTTAAAACCTAACCAAGGAAAGTCAATAGAGAAAAATTATAAATCTTTAGCTGGTAACAAAAAACTTTTAAAAATGTTAATACCTCAACTATCCAAGTTATATGAAATTTCTACTGTGTTTCTGATAGTGAATGGATTACTATCATTGATCCTGCATATTAATTATATTTGAATTCCGCATTCAAATCTATAAATTCATTGAGAAACTTGAAGTTTTAAGATAACAAAGCAAATCATCATCATTATTATTATCTACCATATCTTGAGCCCCTAATATATGCCAAGCTAAGTCCTTACACATACTGACTCTCTTGAGAGTCATAAGAACACCATGATGTAGATCTCATTATTTCTGTTTTACAACTGAGGATGTTGCAAAGGCCTTGGACACTCAAGATACTCAGACTATTAAGAAATGACAATGAGGTCAGTGTTATAGGTTGATGATACTCAGATATTCTGGAAAATTTGTTGCCAAACATTTAATATATTTAAAATTAAAAATTAAAATGTTATGTTGAATTTTGTCAAATGGTTTTCAGTGTCTAATGAGACAGGTCATGTGCTTTTGTCCATTTCACTAATGTGTTGCATCATGTTGGTTTATATTGCTGTGTTGAGCCATCCTTGCACCACAAATGAGTTTGGAAGTATTCCTTCCTCTTCAATATTTTGTAAGAATGTCAGAAGAATTGGTGTTTAATCTTATTTAAGTGTTTGGTAGAATTTTCCAGTAAAACCATCTGGCCCCAGCCTTTTCTTTGCTGGGAGGTTTTAGATTATTGGTTCAATGTCCTCACTGCTATAGGTCAGTTCAGATTTTCTATTTCTTCATGATTCTGTCATGGTCGGTTGTATGTTTCTAGGAATTTATCCATTTTTTTTTAATTATTCAATTTCTTGCTTCACACTTGTCTCTTAACAATCACCTCAAAGTCACTAAGATTCCAACTGGGAAAACATTTACTATCATATGTCTTCTAAGATAGCTTTCTCTCTCTCTCTCTCTTTCATGGTCTCCTCACTTTCATTTGTATAAACCAAATTTACTCAATCATGGAAATTGTCATAAACACATCGATCCTCTTTCTAGAGATATAATCCTCTTTCCTGAGACAATTTCTTGTTTCTGAGAGTCTTATGTAATCCAATCCATCTAAGAGACTTGTAATATTGTGATTTATAAACATAAATTTGGTCATTCATACAAGAAAAACATATTTCTCATATATATTTGGTCTTCATCCACAGTTTCTGGTTCACAGGTCCCCAAATCCTTGGACTCTAAATGGAAAACCCAAAAGAATCCACCCCCAAACTACTAGAAGTTATAGAGCAATTCAGTAATGTGGCGGGATACAAAATTAATGCTCAGAAATCAGTTGCATTTCTATGCACGAACAATGAGACTGAAGAAAGAGAAATTAGGGAATCCATTCCATTTACAATAGCACCAAAATCATACGTTATCTCAGAATTAACTTAACAAGAGACGTAAGGATCTATATTCTAGAAACTACAAATCACTCTTGAAAGACATTGAAGAAGACACAAAAAGATGGAAAAATATTCCATGCTCATGGATAGGAAGAATTAACATAGTTAAAATGTCCATGCTACCCAGAGCAATCTACACTTTCAATGCTATCCCGATCAAAATACCGAGGACATTTTTCAAAGAACTGGAACAAATAGTCCTTAAATTTGTATGGAACCAGAAAAGGCCCCGAATCTCCAAGGAACTGTTGAAAAGGAAAAACAAAGCTGGGGGCATCACAATGCCGGATTTCGAGCTGTACTACAAAGCTGTGATCACAAAGACAGCATGGTACTGGCACAAAAACAGACACATCGACCAATGGAACAGAATAGAGAACCCAGAAATGGACCCTCGGCTCTTTGGGCAACTAATCTTTGATAAAGCAGGAAAAAACATCCGGTGGAAAAAAGACAGTCTCTTCAATAAATGGTGCTGGGAAAATTGGACAGCTACATGCAAAAGAATGAAACTTGACCACTCTCTCACACCATACACAAAAATAAACTCCAAATGGATGAAAGACCTCAATGTGAGACAGGAATCCATCAAAATTCTAGAGGAGAACATAGGCAACAACTTCTATGACATCGGCCAGAGCAACCTTTTTCACGACACATCTCCAAAGGCAAGAGAAATAAAAGATAAAATGAACTTATGGGACTTTATCAGGATAAAGAGCTTCTGCACAGCCAAGGAAACAGTCAAAAAAACTAAGAGACAGCCCACGGAATGGGAGAATATATTTGCAAAGGACACCACAGATAAAGGACTGGTATCCAAGATCTACAAAGAACTTCTCAAACTCAATACACGAGAAACAAATAAACAAATCATAAAATGGGCAGAAGATATGAACAGACACTTTTCCAATGAAGACATACAAATGGCTAACAGACACATGAAAAAATGTTCAAAATCATTAGCCATCAGGGAAATTCAAATCAAAACCACACTGAGATACCACCTTACGCCAGTTAGAATGGCAAAGATAGACAAGGCAAGAAACAACAATTGTTGGAGAGGATGTGGAGAAAGGGGATCCCTCCTACATTGTTGGTGGGAATGCAAGTTGGTACAGCCACTCTGGAAAACAGTGTGGAAGTCACTTTCCAAGTTAAAAATTGAGC
Source organism: Ailuropoda melanoleuca (assembly GCF_002007445.2). Taxonomy (NCBI): domain Eukaryota; kingdom Metazoa; phylum Chordata; class Mammalia; order Carnivora; family Ursidae; genus Ailuropoda; species Ailuropoda melanoleuca. Next base: position 122,735,192 of record NC_048222.1, read on the forward strand.
TCCCCTATGACCCAGCCATTGCACTACTGGGTATTTACCCCAAAGAGACAGACGTAGTGAAGAGATGGGCCATATGCACCCCAATGTTCATAGCAGCATTGTCCACAATAGCTAAATCGTGGAAGGAGCCGAGACACCCTTCAACAGATGACTGGATTAAGAAGATGTGGTCCATATATACAATGGAATATTACTCANATATTACTCAGCTATCAAAAAGAACAATTTTTCAACATTTGCTGCAACATGGACGGCACTGGAGGAGATAATGCTACATGAAATAAGGCAAGCAGAGAAAGACAATTATCATATGGTTTCACTCATTTATGGAACATAAGAAGTAGGAAGATCAGTAGGAGAAGAAAGGGATAAAGAAAGTGGGGGTAATCAGAAGAGGGAATGAAGCATGAGAGATTATGGACTCTGGGAAACAAACTGAGGGCTTCAGAGGGGAGGGGAGTGGGGGAATGGAACAGGCTGGTGATGGGTAGTAAGGAGGGCACGTATTGCATGGTGCACTGGGTGTTATACGCAACTAATGAGTCATGGAACTTTACATCAAAAACCAGGGATGTACTGTATGGTGACTAACATAATATAATAAAAAAAATTATTTAAAAAAAAATAAAACAAAATGTTTGGAGTTGCCTAAGAGAGGAAAGTGAGAAATGTGTCTTTTGTTATGTTAATGAGAGGCTGGTTACCAGTGTAGCCACCTAGTGGTTAGAAGATGAACTTTTCCAGTCCCACCCCCAGTCTCCAAGGAGAGAGGTGTTGGATGTTGAATCCATCATCAACAGCCAATGATTTAATCATCTATCCTTATGTAATGAAACCCCCATGAAAACCCAAAAGGACAGGATTCAAAGAGCTTCCAGGTTGGTGAACATATGGAGATTCAAGGAAGGAGGTGTGCCTAGAGAAGGCATGGAAGCTCCATACCCCTTCTCCCATACCTTACTTTATACCTTTCTTCCATCTAGCTGTTCCTGAATTATACCTTTTTTATAATAAACTAGTAATCTAGTAAATAAAATGTTTCTTTGAGTTCTATAAGCTATTCTAGAAAATTAATCAAACCCTAGGAGAATGTGGATACCTTTGATTTATAGTTAGTTGCTCAGAAGTACAGTAACAATCTGGACTTGTGACTGGCATCTGAATTCCAAGGGGAAGTTTGTGGGAACTGCCAATCTGTAGCTAGTTAGTCAGAAGGAGAGGTAACAACCTGAGGTTTCACCTGGCATCTGAAGTGGGGGACAGTTTTGTAGGACTGTACCCTTAAAATAAGGAATCTGATACTATCTTCAGGTAGATAATGTCAGAACTGAGTTCAATTTTCAGATACCCTGCTGGTGCCCCAAGAATTGCTTGTTGGTGTGGGAAAACCCCTCCACAGTGGAATTGGATCCAAACCCCATTTAGAATTCACGGTGTTTTTAATGGTAAATACTTTAAAGGTAACTTAGCAATAATGTTAAAGCAATCTACATTGCTTTCATATCTAGTAAAGTTGCCTAATCCTCACTGTGTCATCTATGGTTTAAAATCTTGAAAGGAAAGACTTTTCTTAAGTCATTAAACTGTAGAATCTCTTCTTTTAGTAAGGTAAAAGTGGTACCTGGTTATTAATAAATAATCTGAAAAGAAAATTAGGGAAACAATCCTATTTATAATATCATCAAAAAGAATAAAACACTTGGGAATAAACTTACTAAAGTTTACTTACTAAACTTACTACACTGCTGAGAAAAATCAAAGAAGACACAAATGAATGGAAAGATCATATGTTCATGGATTGGAACATTTAATATTATTGAAATGTCCATACTACACAAAGTGACAGAGTAATCTATCAAAATCCCAGTGGCATTTTTTGCAGAAACAGAAAAAGGCAATCTTAAAATTCATATAGAACCTCAAGGATCTCAAATAGCAAAAATAATCTTGAGAAGGAAGTACAAAGCTGGAGTCTATATACTTCCTGACTTCAAAAGCTACATTAATCAAAACAGTATGGTAATGGCATAAAGAATATAGACCAATGGAACTAAATAGAGAGCCCAAAAATAAATGGACACATAAACTCCCAAATGATCTTTGATAAGGGTGCCAAGATTACCCACTGGGAAAGAATAGTCTTTTTAATAAATGGTATGGAAAAACTAGATACACACTTGCAAAAGAAAAGAATTGATCCCTTATCTTACTCCATACACAAGAATCAACTCAAAATAGATAAAAGACTTAGATGTAAGACTTGAAACTATAAAACTTCTAGAAGAAAACAGAGGTAAAGTTTCATAACATTGATCTTGGCAATGATTTCTTGGATGGGACATCAAAAACACAGGCAACAAGGGTACCTGGGTGGCTCAGTCTGTTAAGTGCCTGACTCTTGATTTCAGCTCAGGTCATGACCTCAGTGTCCTGAGATGGAGCCCCACATTGGGCTCCATGCTGGGCGTGCAGCCTCCATAAGATTCTCTCTCTCCCTCTCCCTCTGCCCCTAACCCCTTCATGCTTTCTCTCTCTGTAATAATTTAAAAAAAAACAAACAAAATAAAAAATAAAAAATAAAAAATAAAAACAAACCACCACAGGCAACAAAAAGAAAACAGATAAATAAGACTACATCAAACTAAAAAACCTTCCGTATGGGCAACGGAGACAAACAACGGAGTGAGAAGGTAAGTTATGGAACAGGAGAAAATATTTGCAAGTCATATTATCTGATAAAGGGTTAATTTACAACATGCATAAAGAACTCTTATAACTCAATAGCAAACAAAACAAAAAGCAAAACAAATAACCCAATTAAAAAGTGGACTAAAGACATTTTCTCTAAAGAAGACATACAAATGGCCAATAGGTGTATGAAAAGATGCTCAATGTCTCTAATCATCAGGGACATGAAAATCAAAACCACAATATATATCACCTCATAGTTGTTAGGGTGGCCATTCTAGAAATAAAAACAAACCAAAACAAACAAATAGAAACCCCAGAAAATAACAAGTGTTAGAAAGATATGCAAAAATTGGAATCCTTGGTCACTTTTGCTAGGAATGTAAAATGTTTTTACTGCAGAAAACAGTATGAAGGTTTCTCAAAAAATTAAAAATAGAACTACTATGACCCAGCTAATTGAATTGAAAACAGGATCTCAAGGAAATACTTGCACTCCTATGTTCATTGCAGGGTTATCCACAATAGCCCAAAAGTAGAAGCAACCTAAATGTCCATCAACAGATGAATGGATATAGAAATGGAAATAAAATGGAATAGTAGACAGTCTTTAAAAAGAAGAGATAGTCATATGCTACAATATATTTGTTGCTTAGGTAGCATATGACATTTGCCGCATGAATCCATTTATATAAGGTATATAAAGAACTGAAAGTAGACCACTGGTGGTTGCCAGGGGCTACTGAGAGGGGAAAATGGGACATTGCTATTCAACATAGAGTACAGAGTTTCAGTCACACAAGGTAAAAAATCCCCGAGATCTGCTGTACAACAATGTTGATACAGTTACCGATACTGTACCATACACTTAGAAAGGGGGAATGAACCACGAGAGACTATGGACTCTGGGAAACAAACTGGGGGCTTCAAAGGGGAAGGAGTGGGGGATTGGGATAGGCTGGTGATGGGTATTAAGAAGGGCGCATATTGCATGGGGCACTGGGTGTTATACGCAAATAATGAATCATGAAACACTACATCAAAAACTAAGGATATACTGTATGGTGACTAACATAACATAATAAAAAATAAATAAATAAATAAATAAAAAGAAGGTAGATCTCATGTTATATGTGGTTGTCGTTGTTCTTGTTTTTTTTTTTTTAAGATTTTATTTATTTATTTGACAGAGAGAGAGAGACAGCCAGTGAGAGACGGAACACAAGCAACGGGAATAGGAGAGGAAGAAGCAGGCTCCTAGCAGAGAAGCCTGACGAGGGGCTCTATTCCAGAACGCCGGGATCACGCCCTGAGCCAAAAGCAGATGCTTAACGACTGCATCACCCAGGTGCCCCTGTTGTTTTTGTTTTTACCCCCAAGAAAAAGGAAAAAAAGAAAGATAAATGTGCATGTTATGTGAGGGAAACAACAGTTTTTCCTACTGAAGTGAAGAGTGAATAGGTAAAAAGTCCAGAAAGTGAAGGTGAAGCTGATTGTGAAAGGCTTTGAGTTTGGACAGTGCTTCCCCTGTAGCTGGTGGATAACATGCCTCACAGGCCTCCTCTCGTCAATTCTTTTGTGATGTGTTCCTGCCTCTACCCATTATTTTAATGGTGGTGTTCTTTGGATTTTTTTTTCCTAACCACACATTATACATGGTCAATCTCTCCCACATTTGGGACCTCAGTTCCTTTCTATACTCTTGAATCCCAAATCTATTCCTCTGGCCAAGACCCTTTTCTTAAAATCCTGTATATTACACTATGAAATCTCCACTTGAATGTAAGCAGAGGCAACTCAAACCCAGTAGGCTAAACTTGAACATATCCTCTTCTTCCTCTTCCCATTATTCCCACTCCTCTATTCTCCCTCTGTGTCCTCCCACTAAATGTCTATCTCACTAAATGGCACTGGCCTTCCACAGGACTGAACAGGGGCCTCTCCCTCACCTCTGGCATCCCTGCTGACTTTCCTCTCAAATACCTTCATTTAGTCTGTCCATCATGACAGCCATCACTGGAATCCAGATTAAAATCAACACTCCCAGTACTACATTGGTTACCCCTGCCCCAAAGTATAGTTTAATGAGTAAATATTAAAAGGTTTACATGGGAGCAAGAAGAGATAATTCATGGTAGTATTCATCTTATATGTTCAGTCTCTGAGGTTCAGGAAGCAGCTGAAATGTATCAGATTACACAGCATCAGAAGTGGGGATGAAATATTCTGTTGGGTGAAGTAAAGGCTATTCGAGGAGTAAGAATTTTATTTTGCAAAATCTAGAAGTCCCAATCAGATAGATATAGGAAGTGTATTTCTGGTTTCATTTTATTTTTCAAGTCTATCTCTTTATTTAGCAGGTGCTCGTGCTGCTCTTGGGGTTATAATCCTCATTCAAAAGGCTCTAACAGACATACTAGACCTGTTCATGACTAATTTGGTGAAGTTAAAGCTTTACTTTGAATGAAGAGTCTAATTGTTGGTTCAGTTAGCAACTGGGAGAAGGGAATTTTATGGCAATTAATCACAAATTTTCAGAGAAGTTATCAATATAAACAGAGAGAAACCTTGAAATGTGACTAACAGTAGTATTTACATTATTTTAAGAATCAGGTGACTTGAGCAGCTCTTCTGTTTCTGTACTAACTTTCTGCTTGAACTTTAAGAGAAGATTATCTGAATTAGGAGTATGGCCAGACAATGAAAACCATAGGAGAGGGTGAACAAAATTCTCACCTGAGCATAACCCTAGGCAGTTGCATTCTAGGTATCTGTAAAGGAAGATAAAACTAGGTATATTACCTTTTGTAACTTTTACAATACATTTCAATCTTGTGAGATGGGCAAGACCCTGCACCCTTATTTCATGTCCTTTGATATTAGTGAGTCAATTTTCTCTAAAGCAATTCCTCAAAAACTGGCATCTGATAAGTTTTCAAAATTTCATAGCACTACACTAAAGAATATAACTATGTGAACATTTGAATTCAAAAATCAAGTTTGAAAATGGAATTGCCTTTTCACTATGATTAATTTGGGCACTTGAAGACTCAGAGCTCCAATTCAAGGAAAAATTCTAATTTAATTATTATAATGCCCTCTGTAAATATGCCTTGAAAACTAACTAAAAATTAGATCTTCAATTTAATTTAATGTTCAAGAGAGAAAATAAACATAGTTTTCCATTAAGGTTGACCATCATATTGATTTAAATTCAATATTTAACTATTTAAGACATTTCTCATTTCCTGTTATGGAGACTGCATTTCCAAAGTGTTCATGCAGGGGTTTTCCTTTATACTAATGACAGCTTTAGAAAATTCAAACTGATTAACGACTGATTTTCCACAACCAAAACCTGGAATATCTTGGTTCAATTTAACACCATGGCATAATATGTTATAGTTCAGTTCTTAGACTGGTAGGAACATTAACTCGATGTTTAATGTAATGCCAAATTAACTTTTATAAATTTAAATACTGTACTCTTAGAGATATTCACCTCAATATCTTGTTAGCATTTTACTGCTACCATACATTTTGCAGCTGGTTACAAGGCATAAAACACTCCATCATTTCTCCTTTAGAGATGAGTCCAAATTTGTGTTGTGTACCTCCCCAATTCAATGACAATTGAATGTCATTATTTCCTTAGAAAAAAATAACAATGAGAAATATTAGGGGTCCTGCTATCATGTGCTTCTGTATGCCTAGCATGTGAAATATCATGAAAGGCTATAAATTATTGTTATCATATCTAATGATACTGCAAAGCCTAATTGCTGCGATTGATGTGAGCACATAATGCCAGATCATTTTCTCTTTGTCTCTGTTCTCTTTCCATTTAAAGTCTAAGCCATACTGTCCTTTACCCTTTGACCTCAATCTTTTATTTTTCACTGCAAAAACTGAAGAACTATTGTACAATCTAGATCTCTTCAAAATTGTTAAGCCCATTCCAAGGTTTTTAAGATGGCTAATAGTTGGGAGAAAACTCCAAATAATTTAAATGCAAGATAAAAAAATGAGTATACTATTGATGCTCTCAGCATGTCACTTCATAATGCAAAGAAGTACTTTACCAAATACTTTATGCATTTTGTCATAGATGAATTTTTAAAATCACGTATTAATTGGCTGAAATCCTAGTAGTCTTTTCTATATATGTAATTGCATATGTTTACTTTCATATTTTATAACTTCTTGAGTCTTTCTTCTAAGAATCATACAACATCATTCTAAATGCATCAGTTCACTGTGATTCCCAAACAAAGTAGCTCTATATTCCAAAAACACAAAAGACACAGGGACAATATTCTCCAACACTAAGTATTAAGGATTAGAATATCCCAGTGTATTCTATTTCATGTACAAATGCATGCAGCCTTTAAAGATAAAAATTCTGTTAAGTTGCCAGTATTAACTTGTTATTTTTTGTCATAAAATTTCCAGTATGAATATAAACATAAAGCCAACAATACATTTCTGGTGTTTATAGCTCATAAATAAAAACATGAAAGTAAATACAAACACAAGAATACATCTAATAAATTCTAAATTAATAGTGCTAGTTTAATATTTTGAACAATATTGTTTTGCTCAAACTAAATAATAAGCTTCTTTTATAAATTAATATTATATCATGATGAATTCCTCTGAGAATGTAAAATAAAGTGCACACCGTGAAAATTCCGAAAACAGAATTTTTAGATAGCATCTCAAAATTTCTTCAATGGGAATGTACTACTGCACTTACTGCTAATGAACATTACATAAGTAAGTACCTACAGAAACAGAATTCATGCAATGCAAATATGGTTCTAAATGCTAAGGCAAAGGTTTTCCGAGTTCTGAGAAGCATAACTTCTCTACTTATTGTTCCACTGCTCTTCATTATTCAAACTATGCAAAACCTTGTCTTATAAAATTCTTTGTGGAGCCTTTCGGACTTCCTCTGGCTCAAATACATCATTCTTAGATCAAATTTGCCTCTCTTCTCAATAGCAGGTTACAGTTACTCTGTTACACTATGCTATTTTTGTGGTATTAAATCAAAGTCTGAATTGACCGAATAATTTAAAAATAAAGCAACAGCCTATGAAAAGGACTGCCAATTATAAATTATTGCAAAAAGTAAAGTTTCCAAATAACTCTAAAATATAATTATATATGAATACAATCACAGATATAGAATATTCACTTTTTAATTTTAGGGTATATCAACTTAGCGGCAGCCAATACATCCCCTAATATATGAAAGCAAAAATGCTGTCACACCAGGTAACCTCTGGGTCCCAGCGTAATCATAAACATAAAAGCAAATGCCAGGACTAAAATGAAAATGTAGTATTTGCTTACAAAATAGCCATTCACATACCAAAATATCCTTTATAAACATTTTAATTATCATTGAAATGAAACCAAAATACAAAATTACTTCAGCCAAAATATTTTCCTATTAGTGGGTGGCTTTTATAATACAAACTGACCCTAACAAAATAGATTAATTCTGAAGTGGAATTTGTTTTACAGAGACCACTATTAGTCATTACCAGATAATTGAGAATGTCCACGAACCAAATAGGAGAAGTCTGGCTTAGTCACACACAACCACTTTCAGAGGCTGAGTGATCAAACTGTAAATTCATCTTTTTAGGCTACCTTTGATGAGTGGACTCTGCTGTAATAATAATAAATATGTAATGGTGTCTTTATGCTTGTGCTAGCAGTAATTGTAGCAGCCCATTAAATTTTTAAAAATTTTTAATTGTGAATACACTTAACATAAAATTTACCATTGTAATAATTTTTAAATGTACACTTCAGTAGTATTAATTATATTTACATTGTTGTACAACCAAACTCCAGAACTCCTCATCTTGCAAAACTGAAACTCTATGCCCATTAAATAACTCCCTATTCCCCCTTCCCCTGGCCCCTGGAATCATCACGCTACTTTCTGTCTCTATGAATTTGACTATTCTAGGTACCTTACATAAGTGGAATTATATGTTATTTGTTCTTTTGTGACTAGCTTATTTCACCTAGCTTAATGTCCTCAAGGTTCATCCATGCTGTGGCATGTGTCAGAATTTACTTCCTTTTTAAGGTTGAATAATATTTAATTGTATGCATATGCCACATGTGGTTTTTTTTGTTCATCTGGCAATGAACACTTGGGTTGCTTCTACCTATTGGTTATTGTGAATAATGCTGCTATGAACATAGGTATATAAATATCTCTTTAAGTCCCTGCTTTCAATTCTTTTGGGACCCACCCAGAAGTAGCATTGCTATATCACATGGTAAATATATTTTAAATTTTTTTCGAGGAAATGCCATACTGCTATCCATAGCATCTGCACCATTTTTCACACCTGTCAACAGTGCACAAGTGTTCTGACCTCTCCACATCCTCACCAACACATGTTGTTTTCTGTTTTTTATTGTTTTCATTTTTTATTTTACCCATCCTCATTGGTATGAGATAAAATACCCATTACTTTTGAGCAAAAACCTCATTAGAGTTATTGTCAGGATTTTCCTATTGATGTTTAAGCTACCTTTTTGGTCAGTATTGATCAACCACAATGTTATTTGTAACTAATAATAACAAAATACACTTAGCACAGAAAATACTTAATTAACACTTGAAAGCTAAACAGTTATATTTCAAATTTTTAAATTCTTTAACCCACAATCCTTTTTACTCACTAAAAATTTTATAACATAACTTTGATAACATGTAGTTTCTTAGGAATGCAACTATAGGGCTATGGAAGAATACACGATTTTTCATTATCTTTGTTCTGTTTATATACAGAGCATATGAATGAATGGCTTATTTCTAATTCTGCTTCTGCCATTGACTTGCAGTGTCATCACTTACTGACTATTCCCATACTACCAAAGAGGAAAGCACTGCATTTTCACTTTGTCATAGATACTTTTGATGAAATATTGCTAAAACTTGCAAAGAAGTTTGGTTAACATCGTGTTGTTATGATTTGCCTTTTTCAATTACATGCTTATTATTTTCCTCTTTTTTTTTTTTGTCATGAGATTCCTTACATATCTGACTACTGAACATGTTTGTGTTTCTGATGGGTAAAAATCTGTCAAATTCATACCTCAAATATACTACAGGTTTCCTTCCAGACCACCACAATAAAGCAAACAGAGCAATAATGTGGGTCTAATAAATTTTTTGGTTTCTCAGTACATATGAAAGTTATGTTTATATTATACTAGAGTCTATTAAGTCTATTAAGTCAATAGCATGATATCTAAAAAAATGTATATACCTTATTTAAAAGTACTTTATGCTAAAAAATGCTAACCATCATCTCAGCATTCAGTGACTCATAATCTTTTTGCTGCTGGTGGGTCTTGCCTCTATGTTGATGGTTACTGACTAATCAGGGTGGTAGTTGCTGAGTCTCGGGTGGCTGCAGCAATTTTTAAAAATAAGATAATAATGAAGTTAGCCTCATTGGATTGACTTCCTTTCATGAGCAATTTCTCTATAGCATGTGAGGTTGTGTGATAGCATTTTATTCACAGTAGAACTTTCAAAATTGGAGTCCATCCTTTCAAAGTCTGCTGCTGCTTTACAAACTAAGTTGATGTGATATTGTATGTCCTCTGTTGTCATTTCCACAGTCTTCACAGCATCTTCACCAGGAACAGAATCCTGCCTCAAGAAACCTCTTTCTTTGCTCATCCATAAGAGGCAACTCCTCATCCATTAAAGGTTTTTCATGAGATTATGGCAATTCAGTCCCATCTTCAGGTTCCACTTCTACTTCTGGTTCCTTCACTGTTTTCACATCTGAAGTTACTTCCTCCACCAAAGTCTTGAACTCCTCAAAGTCATCCATGAGGGCTTGACTCCGCTTCTTCCAAACTCTTGTGACTGTTAATACTTTCATCTCTTCCCATTAATCACAAATATTCTTCATGGCATCTAAAATAGTTAACCTTCCAGGAGGTTTTCAGTTTACTTCATCCAGATCCATTAGAGGAATCACTATCTCTGACAGCTGTAGCCTTACAAAATTTCTTTCTTAAATAAGACTTGAAAGTTGAAATTACTCCTTGATCCATGGGCTGCATAATGGATGTCATGTTAGCAGGCATGAAGACAACATTAATCTTATTACATATCTCCATCAGAGCTCTTGAGTGACCAGGTGAATTGTCAATGAGCAGTCATATTTTGAAAGGAATCCTTTTGTTTTGTTTTGTTTTGTTTTGTTTTGTTTTGTTTTGTTTTGTTTTGTTTTGTTTTGGAGCAGCAGGTCTCAACAGTGGGCTTGAAATATTCAGTTAATCATGTTGTCAACAGATGTGCTATTAGCCAGGCTTTGTTGTTCCATTGATAGAGCACAGGCAGAGTAGATTTAACATAATTCTTAAGGGCCTTAGGATTTTTGGAATGGTAAATGAGTCCTGGCTTCAACTTAAGTCAACAGCTGCATTAGCCCCCAAGAAGAGAGTCAGCCTGCCCTGTTTGATGCCATGTATTGACTTCTCCTCTCTAGCTATGAAAGTCCTAGATGGCATCTTAGAGGGCTGTTTAATCTACATGGAAAATCTGCTGTTTAGCTACTTTTATTGTCTTAGTTTGATCTTCTGGGTAATTTTCTGCAGCTTCTACCTTAGCACTTGCTGCTTTACCTCGGACTTTTATGTTATGGAGCTAGCTTCTTACCTTAAATCTCATGAACCAACCTCTGCTGGCTTCAGACATTACTTCTGCAGCTTCCTCACCTCTCAGCTTCATAGAATTGAAGAGATTGAGGACCTTGTTCTAGATTAGGCTGTGGTTAAATGGAATGCTGTTGCTGGCTTGATCCTCTATCCAGACAACCAAAGTTTTCTCCATATCAGCAACAAGGCTGTTTTATTTTCTTATTATTTGTGTATTCACTGGAGTAGCACTTTTAATTTTCTTCAAAAACTTTACCTTTGCATTCACAACTTGACTCACTGTTTGACACAAGAGGCCCAGCTTTCAGCCTTTCTTGGCTTTTGATACACCTTCCTCAATAATCTTAATCATTTCTAGCTTTTGATTTAAAGTGAGAGACCTGTGACTCTTCCTTTCACTTAAACACTTAAAGGCCACTGTGGGGTTATTAATTGGCCTAGTTTCAATATTTCTATGTCCTGGAAGACAGAAAGACCCAAGGAGAAGGAGAATTGTGGGGAAACAGCCGGTCAGTGGAACATTCAGAACATACGACATTTATTAAGTTCACCATCTTACATGGGCTTAGCCATGGTGCCCAAAATAATTAAAAAGTAACATCAAAAATCACTAGTCACAGATCACCATAATAAATACAATAATACTTTAAAAGTTCAAAATATTATGAGAATTACCAAAATGTGACACAGACATGAAGCGAGCAAATCCTGTTGGAAAAATGGCACCAGTAGACTTGCGGGACCCAGGATTGTCACAAACCTTCAATTTGTGTAAAAAAAAAAAAAAGAAGAAGAAGAAGAAAGAAACAGAAACAAACAAAAAAAAAAAACCCTCAATATTTGTTTAGTGCAATAAAGTGAAATATGATAAATCAAGGTATGACTTTATATATTCACTGAGAGAAGCTGGGATGTTTCAGAATGTACTTTATATCCCGAAATTTCCATACCTCGGGGCTCTGATCCAGTTCTAGAGCAGAAAGTATTCTTTCATTCCTTCACTACTAGTAACTAAGTGATTAGCAGAAAACATGAGATCCTTCTATTTAATAGAATCCTGGGCTTTTGAAAGATGTGTTTATATACAATGAAATATTAATCATAAATAAGAATGAAACCTTGCCACTTGCAACAACATGGATGGATTTAGAGGGTATAATGCTAAGTGAAATCTGTCAGTGAAAGACAAATACCATATGATATCACTCATATGTGGAATTTAAGAAACAAATGAATGAGGGATACAAAGAAAAAAGGGACAAATAAAAAAACAGATTTTTAAATACAGAGAACAAACTGATGGTTACCATAGGGGAAGGGGACGGTGGGGGGATGGATCAAACAGACAAAGGGATTAAGAGCACATTAACCATGATAAGCACTGAGTAATGTATAGAATTGTTGAATCATTATATTCTATACATGAAACTAACATAACACTGTATGTTAATTATACTGAGTTTTTTTGTTTTAAATCCTGGGCTTTTGCCTCACAAATTTCATCTCTATCTGTACAAAAAAAAAAAAAAAAAGCATTCTTCTCCATACTGATGAAACTTCCTGTAAGAAATTTAAAAAAAAAATCATTTCTGCACCAATAATGATAAAGCTACTATAATTTTATAATGTATCTGACAGGGAAGAGAGAAGCCTTTACCATCTTCCCTGTAGATAAATTCTTAGAAAAGTGAATTGTAATGCATGACCAATTATGTATATGTCACTTTGTCAAAATTAGACACAGTTATTTCCCAATATATGAGAATTCTGGCAATTACTATGTTGTATAAAAGCTAGTTATTCATAGGTGTTGATCATTTTAATTCTGTCTTTTGAATAGATATTTAAATCTTGCTACAACTGCTAAACTTGCAAATTGTTCATTAATTTTGGCCCTGGCTCTAACCTTAAAGCACTAAATATTTTAATGCTTCCTGATAAATGAATGAATTCCTTTCTACACTCAAGTATATGGACTACAGATTTTCTTGAGTAAGCCAAAGAAAACAATGTTAAATGTCAACATTAGAATTTCACTTATTTGTTACAACTGACCCTACATTTTTTTTCTCCTGGCAATAATTACATACTAATCCATATTGCATACTTGATGCACAAATAAAACTTTTTCTCCAAAACTTTAAAATAATGGATGAATCATAATTTTTCATGGTGGTCTTTATCATACTAGAGTTAATGATAATGAATCAGTGTTTAATGTATAAATGTCATTAACTTTTCTCTAGAATTTCATTCTCATTAAATTATATCTGCAATTTTACCATTCTACAATTTCAATATTTTTCAGTCATTTCCTTTTTATTTTTATTAATATTTCATTTACAACTCATCTTTCCAATAAAATAAAACATGATGTTTTATCTGTGTATTTTCCTCATTTTTCTCTATTATTTTCTATTTCAGATCATTTTCCATTATAGCCAAATTCTTGTTAATACTGAATACAAACATTTTTATTATTCTCACTCTACTTATTACAGACTAGTGAACCATCTGCTCAATACAATAGTTTTTCTTTGATTGTCCTCTATTCATCAGTTCTTGCTTTTAATATTCTATGCAGCTGGATTTACCCAATACATTTCTCATTCTGTCAAGGGTGTTGGAAACTATTTTCTGGTTTCATATTTAATGGGGCTGATATCACTTTACCCAGAGTTTCTTTGACTATACTGCCATGTCAGAAAATATACCCTTAGTATTTAACACTTCTATTTATATTCAGCATTCCTGAATCTTGACTTGAATTTTCTGCTCCTTAATTTTGACTCTTGCTGATTCTTACCAAGTGCTGTGGGACCTGATTCTGGTCACTCTCTGACTACTGGCTCTTCTCCAACTTGGCTTTCTGGTTTAGGATTCCTATTTTGATATATTAGCTCTGGTTTTCAATCTCCTTGAACATAGGTTTTATCTCCATATGGACTCAAAATTTGCTTAGTCCATATTTGGAAATGTTTTTTAAAAAAGTGAATGAGGAAAATGACCAATAAAGTATGGGGGGGAGTGTCCCTTATTGGTAAAAACAGAAAATAAAGAACTATCACCTGTAGGTAACGATATAATTATAGTCCTATAAAAGCTAGCTATATGCACAAAAATATGTAATAAAACTAATAAGAGAGTTCCATAAGAAAGCCTGATAAAATACCAACTTACAAAACCCAATAGCTTTGTATAACACATCTCCCACACACTCCCTAATGACTAGAAACTACAACAGAAAAGGAGATCCCATTAACAAAGTATAAAAAAGAACCAGAAACTATAAAATGCACATAAACCTTGAGAAATGTAAGCAGGTAAAGTGAGAAAACAAGTAAATGACTGCCATTGTACTAAGGTCCAAAAAAAAAAGCACTGAGTAGATTAATTCCTGAATGGGAAAGTTCAGTAAAGATGTTATATATCCACAACTCAATATAGAAATTCAATGTGATCTGAGTGATCTCAGTAAAAAAACCCAAAGGGATTTTGTAATGGAATTTGAAATGTTGATTGTAAAGTTTGTATTGAACAGAATGTATACAAAAATAGATGAAACAATTGTGAAAAAATAATTAAAGCACTGAAAGCAGAACTTGCTCAGATCAGTTATCAAAATATATTATAAATAATTAAAACATTTTGATACGATCACAGTGATATAAATATATGCCAGTAAACTATAATAAAATTTATGTAAGAATTATGTATATAATATAAGTGACATTCAAAATCAATTTGTAAGGAGAATGAACTATGAAAAAAATGGAGAGGATAGTTGACTATAATTATTAAACAGTAACACTAAATTCATATCCCATAAGATAGAAATAAATGATCAATAGACACTGCACTTTAAAAGCACTAAAAGGAAATATAGGCAAATATTTTCAGAATATTAAAGTAGGTTAGGCCTTCATGAGCAAAACCCAACACACAGAAATCATAAAGAAAAAGAGTAATAGTTTTGAGTGCACAAAAATTCTTTAAACTTCAATATTTCAAATGATACTATCTTAGTTTTAATTACTGGGAAGGAGAGTCTGAGTCAAAAATTTCAATGCTGGTAATTTATTTTGGAAGTGGTCACAGAGAACAGAAGTGTGGCAGAGGCAGACAGGAAATGAGGAAAAGTGAATATAAAGGTATGAAATTTTTTAAGGCTGATGTGATAGGCAACGGAGCCTCAATTTCCCATAATGTGTTTCTGAATATTTTATGAAAAAGATAGGAGAGTGGGCACTTAAATACTGTTTCTTGCCACACTTTGGTTGGGGATCCCCCTCAGAGCACTAAATTCCCCACACTTCTGGGCTTCATCTGCACACTCGCTGAGTTCCAAAGGCTTCAGAAGGAAGCAGAGAAAAGCACAACTTGTATTTAAGACAGTACTATGGTGATGTGAGGCTGAATTTGCACAGAATTCTCTAGTATGCTGTGGCTAAAATCAGATGTGGACCAATGGGATATGACAGCACACAAAGTATTGACTATAGTCTATCCTCTGCACCATCTTATCTGTTAACGTCCCACATTAAAACCACTCTGTCACCAACTTTTCAAATTGGTGACTAGCCAGTCTTCATAAAAGGCTCCATATAGGAGAATTAGTGGAATAAGTTACAGTATTAAGAGCTATAGGTTAATGCAAGTCATAATTTTCTCCTTTCTCTACACCCAATTTTCGAGTCCCCAGTCTTAAATCTTAGGGCTCTTGTCAGGCCCTGACAAGGGAAATTACCAATTGTCTATTGATATCCATAACTTCAGTTAAGATAGAATCCTTACTGTATCCCTGGTTGAAGTTTGGGAGCCAGAAGCCTTAATCCACAGAGCCCAGAGCTATGGGGACAAATTCCTAGAGTGGGTCACTGAAGTCATATTAGAAAGGATCAATCTTAGTCTTTTAAAATTAGTCTTTTAAAAATTTTTCAAACTATTTACAAATATAGAAATAAATTTTAATTTACTGTCTATACAAAACCAGACAGTGGACCATATTTGACTTTCAGGACATAGTTTGCCAGCCCCTGCCTAGGGCAAACGATCCAAACCACACACGGCTACATGGGAAACCATAGATACTCTTACTTCAAGCCACTTTTCCCTCCATATAAAGTAAAAAACTAGGTACACTGTTCACAATTATGCCCAACAAATTTCCTCCCATCAATCTTTTAGAGCTACCCTGGAGTGTGGCTATAGGACATCAGTATTTCATACTTGGCTCACACCAACATATTAAGTCACCCTACATAAAAACTGGGCCCAATTTCACCCCTTCTCCCAGCTGAAAGGAATGCTTCATGAGGTACAAGCTGAGAAAGAGACATCAGAGTGTCCGTCTTTTGAACCTGTTTGGGCCCAATCCCTACTATACATCATGCGATAAACTGCTGATGCACCTGCCAGATCTTGACCTGGTGGATCTAACAAACCCTTCTCCAGGGCCGCTCCAGTCTCATGGTTGTTTGATGCATTATGATAAGGCAGGCAGTCATTACAAGGGCTCATAGCCTCCCAGAGCTGTTTTTCAAATGGTGAATAGTTTGCTGCTGCTGGAGGCATCACTTCCTCAATGTGCTTAGGGTAATGTGTAGCAACTCTCCTACTGGGATTTTCCACAACTACTAGCAATGAATCTGCTGGGTCATATACCTTCAGTAGCAAGACAGTTTATAAAGAGCCAAACCTGGTTTAAAAAAAAAAAAAAAAAGCCTCTTTTCCCCTGGACCACATGCAATACTGGCATTCTTTCAAATCATCAAATAGCCATTAGAGGGAATATTCCCATGTATGGTATACATTGCCTTCAAATTTAAATAAGCCCCAAAGCACCAAGCCAAGCACTATGCATATTGCTAAGAGTTGAAAGGTACAATGCTTTATCCTTTATCTTGAGGGGATATTTCACAAACCATCTAACTATTCTCTAAAATTCCATCATTTTACAAGTCCCTGAATCTTAATAGCTTCATCTACCATCTTCTCTTAAACATGTGTTTTAGTAGAGCATCCTGGTACTGGCTACTTCCTTTTCCATCAGGTCTGATTAGCGTGATATAATTAATATAGTGGCCATGATAATTTTATAGAACGTCAACATTATCAAGGACCCTTTAGACTATACTGTAGCAGAGAACCATAGATATAATACTGCCCTGGAGGAAAAAAGTGAATGTGTACTGCTGTCCCTCCCATAAAACAACTGCTCTTGATCCGCTTTAATGATACAGATTGAAAAGAACACATTTACCAGATCAATAGTTACATATCAAGTACCAGAGGCTATGTTTCTGTTCCAATAAAATACATTTGGTGCAGCAGGAGCCACTGCTGATGCAATTTGGTAAAGCTTACAGTACTGTACCTAAGTGTACCTATAGATATTATGATCCAACCAATTTTGTATAAACCACAGAGGTAAACTAAACAGGACTGTTTTATCTTTTAAGTCTGAAGGAAGTGCTAATCTCTGAAATTTTATCTGGGATCTGGGGATAGGATAGCTTTTAGACTCCTTTGGATTTACTATCAATGAGTCTACTTATTACCTTTAACCAGCAGGGCATGATAGCATCCTGGATTTCTTGACATCAGTGTCAGTTGCAATTCTATATACCACAACCCTCAAAAATCTAGGAATCTCTCCTTCCCCCTGAATATAGTTAGCCTGTAATTGCTAGGTCTCACTGGAGAATAATAGGGGAATGTTTTTTGTATATTCTGTAAATGATGTTAACGAAATCCTCCTTAAGAGAACCTGGCCTTTTCTCTAAATGATTACATCTGGGAGTGAAAACTGGCTCACTTTTTGAAACAAGGTAAGAAAATGGAGGTTCCGTTGTTCTAATAACAAATAGATTTCTTTTACCCAGCTATTTATTTTATTTTATTTATTTTATTTTACTATTTTATTTTATTTCTGTACTTTTAGTTACACAAGTCAAGAAATATCTAGTTGACTACCCATCTCTCTCACCCTAAGAATGGCTTAACAGTCATTGCCAGAGATCCCTGAAGATTAAGGCAAACTAATTGCCTTATTCTGCTGTCCATTATGATAACTACATCCCATTCACCTCTGATTTCTAAGAATGTCCTCCTAGCCTCTGATTTACCACTAACCTATCACTGTCAACCCAGTTCCATTGGCAGTATATTCCACTATCAACACTGGTCTTTAGAGAAAAGCAAGTGCTGAGCTTCTCAACCATATTAGTGTTCCCCTCACAAGTTCATTCTTCATTACTTCATTGAAGAAACTGCCCTCTGGACTTTCTCAGAGAACTAATGGGTTTTCTAATCTCACATAAAAAATCCATTTCTGATATTCCATCCTCCCTCTTCTCTGACTCTTTCATCAATACACTAACAAGACAGTTACTGCATCTACAACTCATTTACTAAAGATCATCATCCTCTCTAGGCTTCAAGGAGTCATACTACAGTGTAGTCATGTAAATGGACTTCAAGTGTCCTGGTGAGGGAGAGTGTTCCTATGCCAATAAATTCTCCCTTGTCCAGCCTTTATATTCTGCAGCCCCAGCTCTGCCTGGTTCAATACTTTAAATCCACTTCATTCATGCTCTGCTGTTTCCTGCCTCTGGATATTAGCCAAGTCCTACAATTCTGTCAATGAATAAGCCATTTCATCCTGCAATTGGAAGCAGTCAGAATAAATTTCCCTTTAGGCTAGCCTCTACTGTGACTCTAGTTACTGGCTAAATACAACAAGGGCACACAGATGGAATCTTGAGAAGAAAAAGCATAAACTTAAGTATCTGCCTCAGATGATATCTTTGTATGGTAAAGGTTAGGGCATTCAACTCTTCTCTAGAAAGGGGAAGGAGCAGAATAAAGACGAGGTGGATTCAAGGGGTATTTGGGAGTTCAGAGTTCTCAGGAACATCCATCCAATTCTCCCTATCCTGATCTCAGGGTCTCAAAACCTTCATATTTGTTTTCTGTTTTAATATAATTGACTCATTGAGGCTGACATACAATCTTTAGACAATCTCCTTTGCAGTGCTGCTACCCTCAACAGAATTAAGTCATATCTTGTCTTCCCTCTGGCTACAGAAGATCTAGGTCTGCTTAGAGAGGGTAGTCTATCATTCTCTTTTTATCCTCCAGAATTCTGAGGTTGTCAACAAAACCAGCAAATCCACAATCCTCATAACTGCTATTGTCCCTATTTCATTCAACGGCTAGTGGTAATACATAGTTCAGTCCTTCAACTTCTACTTTTAACTCATCCCAATAAACCAAAAGTGAGAGTTTTTGAAATTGTATCCATCACCATTACCCCACTTACCAAAAGCATCATCTCACCATCACCATCCTATTGAATTACCATCCCACTTAATCAAACACTGTATAGCAGGTGAATGATTCAGTTCTAGTATCCCATTCTGAAAGTCTGGTTTCTAGAACCAACTCCAATAGCAATTGTCTTAATTTGGGCCCCCATACAAGCAAGGTCTAAGGCTTGGGGAGAGTTAATTTATTTGGGGAATGAGCCTAGGAAGCAGGAATGAGGTACTTGGAAAGTAAGGAAGGGAATGAAGAAATGTAAGCACAAAGATACATACAGTGGTAATGGGAACTCAATGACTGTTGAATATTTGAGAAGCACATATAATGCCTCCTAGAATTGTCTATTGAAAGGAAAGGAGTCTGGGCATTTATTCTCTGGTTCTGTTGCCCATTGGTTTAGTGCTGCCTTTGGTGACATTATCACTCTTTCAGATTTTGGTCTGCAATTATATACTAGCTGGGGAGCTCAGGTCTTTAGACAAGGTCCTGAGAGATGTGGTGCATGCTTAAGGTGGGACATTATCTGTCATGACTGCAACTGAAATCAGAGTTGGACCAAAGGGATGTACACCAAAGATGTTCACTGTAGATATTATTAAAAAATTATAATCTGAATGATAAATTGGGATAAAATATTTCTTTTTTTAAAGATTTTATTTATTTATTGAGCACCTGGGTGGCTCAGTTGGTTAAGCACCTGCCTTTGGCTCAGGTCATGGTCCTGCTACTCCCCTTGCTTGTGCACTCGCTCTCTCTCTCTCTCTCTCTGTCAAATAAATAAAATCTTTTTTTAAATCTTTTAAAAAGATTTTATTTATTTATATTTATATTTATTTATCTATGTATTTATATTGAGTATTCAGTATTTATTTATTTTTATTTATTTATATTGAGAGAGAGAGAGAGAGCACAAACAGTGGGGGAGGGGCAGGTGGAGAGGGAGAAGCAGACTCCCTGCTGAGCAAGGATTCCCAATGTGGGGCTCCATCCTAGGACTCCGGGATCATGACCTGAACCAGAGGTCGATGCTTAACCAGCTGAGCCACCCAGGTATCCCACAAATATTTC
This sequence comes from Ailuropoda melanoleuca, assembly GCF_002007445.2. Classification (NCBI taxonomy): domain Eukaryota; kingdom Metazoa; phylum Chordata; class Mammalia; order Carnivora; family Ursidae; genus Ailuropoda; species Ailuropoda melanoleuca. Next base: position 122,755,985 of record NC_048222.1, read on the forward strand.
AATGTATTTAATACTCAAAGAAATATATCCACAATATATATGACTACCCAAATCAATAAGAAGTAATTATAAAGGATATAAATTGACAGCTAGAGAAAATAAATTAAAATGGAAAATACACATGGAGAGATATTCAAAGTCATTATTAATCAGGGAAATCAAATAAAAGAGCAATATGTCATCATTTTAATCCATCAGCTATGACAAAGAAGATTGGTATTGTCCACTGTTAGTTTGAGTGCTTACTAGATGCCAGGTACTCCCGTAAGTGTTTTACACATATTAATTTATTCAACTCTCACAATATCTCTTGAGGGTAGGATTATTATTTTCATTATTTATTTCTAGTAATCTGAAATCCATAACTAAAGAGGTAGTTGAATAAATTGTGACATGTTAATACTACCTAATACAATGCAGCCATTTAAAATGTAGTAGCTTTATACGGGTTGTCAAAGAAATATCTATAAAACATGTCACTAAATGAAAATTTCAAGTTAAAAAATATTATTTTCCCATTAATGTGAGAGGAGGAGGAAGAAGGAGAGGAGGGAAAAGGTGAGGGAGAGGAGGGATGTGTTTACATGCACAGGTAGAAACAGACCAATGCATAGGAAGGAAACTAAAAGGATTTTGCGGACATAAACTTGGAAAAACAGTTGTATGTTTAGGAAGGAAGAGAAGAAAGGTAACTTTCACATTCTACCATACAAATTTTTATATTGTCTGCATCTTTTGAAAAGAAAGATGTGTACCTGTATTATTTTTATAACCAGATTATTGGAAATATCAGTGACATCTGGCTTCTGATAATAAGTCTGCTGAGAAGGAGCTCAGAGAAGAAGACTATAAAGATATAGAATGAAAACCAACATGGATGGTACCTAAAGGGTATTATGCTAAGTGAAATGAGTCAGTTAGAGAAAGACAAATACCATTTGATTTCACTCATAGATGGAATTTAAGCAACAAAACAAATAAAAAAGAGACCAAGAAATACTTAACTATAGAGAAGAAGCTGGTGGTTACCAGAGGGGAGGTGGAGGGGTGCGGGTGAAATAGTAACGGGGATTAAGAGTATACTTACTGTGATGGGCACTGAATAATGTGCAGAAGTGTTGGGGAAAATTTTTAAAAAATTAAAGTTATTTCTTGTCTGCCTAGTCTGACTTAATTTTTCTTCTCTTAAAAAAGAAACTCATAATGCTTTTTTTTTTCAGAAAGCCTATTCCTATAAACAAATCTCAGACTTGTTTTTTTTTTTTACTTTGTTTCAGCAGTTTCACCATATTGATACATGTGTATAACTGTATGCGTACCTATACACACATTAGGTTAAACAACAGAAATTGCCATTTTTATAGGTTAAGGGTAGTTGAATATAAGGTCTAACACTGTAAAATACCAAACTAACATCAGCATTAATTAAAGTGATATCACTCCCAGGTTTTCATTTCTAATTAAAAAAAATAGTCCAGAAAACCTATTTCTTTCCCTAAAGATACTAACAGAAATGTCCAGCCTTTACCCCTTTAATTCATATGCCATATTTTAAAAATTTCTACTTGTATCTTTTTAAAATTAGAAGTTGATGAAATTGTAAAAGAAAAAATCAAGCTTCGAGGTATGTTTCGTTCTTTTTTCAGTTCCTTGAACTCATCTAATTGTCTTGTCTTCTACCCTAATTTAACCTCTCACTCCCGTGATTACACTGGTGGCAACCATCCCCTATCTTTCCAATTCATTCCCTTTAGTATCCTGACTCCTACAGTCTTTCTATCCAACTGGGATTTCCAATCCATTGATTCTCTTTATCTCGTCCACTGGATATGCCTCCTTCTCTCCTTTCTCTGTTTAAATTCTATAGACATTCACTATATTCATTTCCTGAAATTCTCACCAAATTGTCTTGGTCATTTCTCTCTTCCTCATGTTCCTTTAGCTAAACCACAATCCAGGCTAAATCCAATTTTCAGCCTATTTCATGCTTGCACCTAAGCAGTTGAAAGTGACATGGGAAAAACACATAACCATGCCACCAACTGGCTCTGCTTTAAACTAATGACCACAAACCATTAAGGTGGACCCTTAATGCTGCTTGTCTTTCACATGTGTTTCCCCGTCCATTCACTTCCAAAGCAGTTCTTCAAAGTGTTATTTATACATATTCATTTTAGAAAGTCTTTAAAATACAGAAGAGTATAAAGCAAAAAGTAAAAATGATAAAAGCTGTCAGCAGATGGGTTTATTTGTTTGTTACTTAACAAATTAATTTATTTACAATATATCACTGGCATTTTCCCACTTCATTAAATATTTTTAAAACATTATTTAAATAATATATTGTGTATCTTTTGGGATGAGGTTGAGCCACATTAAAAAAAATAATAATAATAACAATGGCTCAAGGAAAATATAAGTTTATTTCTCTAGCACAAAAATACTCCAGAGGCTGATAGTTTGAGGTTGTAGAGCCGTTCCATAAATTCAACACTCGGAGCTCCTTTGAGCTCACTTCTTTGCCATTTTTGAGATGTGATCATCAGCCTTATCAACCAAGATGGCTCCTAGAACATAAATCATCACATTTATGTGCCAGAAAATAAGTTGGTCAAAGGGCAGAGGAGGGGCATGACCCCTCCTTTTATAAAACCACTTCCTAGAACCACCACATAGCACTTGGTTTATATCTCATTGGCAAGAACTTAGTCATAACCACCTTTAAGAGGCTCTGAGAGATGTAACCTCTTCAGCCATGTGTTTGTGGCCACTTAGAATCTAGGATTCTGTTGCAAAGAGAAAAGGAATAGATATAGGGAAGGAACTAACAGTCTATGGCTCAAGAACTTTTTTTTTAAGTAAGCTCAACACCCAATGTGGAGCCTAGTGTGTGGCTTGAGCTCATGACCCTGAGATCAGACCTGAGCTGAGATCGAGAGTCAGATGCTCCAACTGACTGAGCCACTCAGGCACCCCAAAGTGCCTCAAGAAGTTTTATATATAATGAGTAATTTATTTAACAAATGCCCTTATTTTGTAATATGTTGCTTTCTTCTAATTTTTTACAATAAAAATATTATTTTTAAAAAATGTGTTTTCATATCTAAACCACCTGGTAATCCTAATAATACCAAAACCCTCAAAATTCAGTGTAGATAATAAATTTGTAGAAAGTTGTATTCATTTTTTTATTTTAAGGAAAATGTATATCAAAATATAGAACCAAATGCATATTCTATACTTGGTACCACTATGTGATATTTTAATACTTTGAAGAATTGTGAAACAACAAGTAAATACAGAAGAAATTTCTGCCCATAAATTGGTGTATATATGCATGCTTTGCTCACAACGAGTTTAAAATTTTTTTTTAATTCCAAAGTGTTTTCTTTTCCCACCTAAGCAGACTGATTGACACTCCTACAAGTGGCTATTCTAATCATATTCAATTTTCAGATCCATTTCTTACTCAGATGTATGTGCACAATATAATAAGAAAACTGATGCTTGCACTAGTACAAGATATTTCCAAAAGATCACATGTTGATATATTTGAAGATAGAGAAAAGCAAAAGCTAACTAAAACTTCAGAGCAAATAATCTACCAGGTAAAAATGAAAACCCATCTTCTCCAATTTTTTGAACAGATAAAAGATAAGCACTAACAACCTTACTTCCCTTGCATAGTAAAGGACATAATTCATTAGGTAAATATTCAAACCAAAAACTACTGTTTTTACCCTGTTGATAATAAAACAAAAATAATATTAAAAAAGACTGTAATTCTGGTATAGGAGCTGAAATATTAACTTACAGCTCATAGGAAAATTCCATTATTCGAACTTCATACAAATGCCTAAATTTAATTTGTCTTTTCCCCAATTTATTATCTAGTGGTACAGCCTGTCATAACCGAAACTGTCCATTACCATGATGTATTGCTTCTTTGAAGCAGGTTTTGATGTTTAAGGATATATGGCATGAGTCACTGCCCTTGATTTTGACCTAGTCTGAAGAAATATTTAGTTCTCATTAAGCTCTTTTCATAGGTGAAATAGTAAATTATATTACTACTAACTCTTAACATCACTTCTCTCAAGAACTGTGATTTTATATATACATTTAGAGATTGGAATTCCTGATGATAAACATGAAGTCAACATATCACTGTATTTCTTTAGTGCTGGCCACTTGGGAAAGTTCTCATTACAGAGTGACAGCCACAGGCCATTTTCCCTGTTATACTCAGATGAAAACTAAGCTACTTTGATCCAATCCTTTTGAAAAGATAAGACTGGTATTATGGTTAAAACTTCAGCTGACAGATTTCAAATAGGACCACAGTTTGAAGCTATGGGGTTTAAGAGAAAGAACAAAAAGCTTCTGAATCTTCTTACAATGGAGCAGCTTCTTTAACTGCATGGAACCTACACTTTTCTTATCAAATGAGGCATCCTTTACTTTTACTGGACAGTCTTAATTGCTCAAGACACTTTGTTAGAATATTTTTCAGGCTAATTACCTGTCAGCTGTCATTAGAAACATTAATGGCACTTTAAACATCACCTATTCCTCAAAGCTTCCTTTGTGGACTATCTTATAAAATGACATACAATTGCTGACCCACAATAAAATGCTATGGGTAATTGTTGAGGGGTAGGGCTAGTATAACCCAGCCATGAGAAATTATAAATACTCAATGTTATACAAAAATGTGTGGTTTGAATTGTCAGTGATGTCTCAGGGTCCACTGCTCTCTTGCTTGGCCCACCCCTTTCACTGGATGCAGGAGGAGATGCAAACCCTTCAGGAAAGTTCTCACTCTTTTTCTCTAGTGAGGACCCCCAGTGCACTGATGATCTCGGACTCCAGAAATGGATTAATTATGAAGCTAACAAAAGCTTAAGCTTTAAGACTTCTCATCTAATTGTTATTCACAATTTTACATTATTTTTAATAGTGCCCCACTCCTATCATATAATCTTAAAGCTGTGCAAAACCTGGGTGGGCCTGGGGATTCACATGCATGAAATGAAAATAAAATTGAAGGTTTTGCTCCTTTAACCGAAGTATGGATTAGAGAGAGCCATGAGAAGTCTGATCCATAACTACACATCTACATAGTACATTTATTTTTCTTCTTCCCCATTTGTAATGTTTTCCCCAATGGAAAAGGGTAGGTTTTGTATATTTTTACCACTGAATTCCGTGACCAGATAACTTATTGTCCAAACAAGGACACATTTAAGAATAAAAAGGAGCATTATTAATAATTACACCAGGATATCAAATGTAGACTGTGTGAGGTTCAGGAAACAAGAACTAAAGCACCTTGCCCTAAGCCTACCTTGAATTTATTGACCCGAAGCTGGAGGAAGTGAGAGAAAATGACTTAATATCCAACAGCCCTCCCCTTACTTATTTTACTCTGAGGTCTGGCCTACATCACCTTGTCTTCTAAGATTGGGAGGAAACCCTTTAATTGGGAAATTCCCCTTAGTCCATCCTATTTTTGCAGTAAATCAGTGCTCCCAACTGGGGGCTATTCACCATCGCCAACCCCCCCCCAATCCCTCACGGGATATTTGTCAATATCCAAAGACATTTTTGATTGTTGCAACTGAAGGGTGCCATGGGCATCTAATGCGTAGAGGCCAAGGATGTTGCTAAACATCCCATAACACAAAAGACACCCCCCAAACTCCACCAGAGAATTATCCAGCCCAAAATGTCAGTGGTGCTGAGGTCAAGAAACTATGAAGTACCAAAGAAGAAATGGCCCAAGAAAAGAATTGTTCCCATTCAGTGCAATTTTTAATCCCATTTTCTTCCCAATAGATATTCTACACTTTAATATTGTTACATAATTAAGTATTCTTGAGGTACTCTTTTCCGACCTTGACCTAGGTCAGAGCTGCTCTTTTCTTGGCATAGACTATTGAAAGAATGGATGAGAGTAGTAAGGAAAGACTCATTTGCAAAGATGGGAAAAGGTTGGGATTATACCCAAGTAAGTTGATTTCCTCAAGGAACCTGGGTGAACATTGAAGAGAGTGTGACCAACACTTACCATATCATACCATACTACTGCTATTTCCACAATAATGGAAATACAGCAATTTTACCAAATAATAAACTCCAGAATATTTATTAGGCTTCAGAATTTTTTACTGTACAAAGTCCCATTTGATCCTCAAAGAAGCATTCAGATACTATGATCCCTTATAACAAAGGAAGAAATTGAGTGACAAAGAAGTGTGGTTTTCTCAAGATTACTTATCTAGAAAGAGCCAGATCAATGTAATGACCCAAAGAGAACAAAGGGGCGGGAATATAGGGGTTGATAAAAAACTTTTACCTGGTTGGTATCCAGTTTGTGCCACCTATTTCATGTTAGTTCACTTAACCCTTGTAACAGTTATATGAGGTATCATTATCTCCACTTTATGAATGAGTGAACTGAGGCTGTGGCTTGCTTATCCTGACCAAGGTTTTAAAAGCCATATCTCACATATTTTATCTAGGGCTCATTCTAGAAAACTATTTATGTGAACGCCTTTTGCTTATTTTTATTCATTTACTCACTTATTTAATTCAATATGTATTTATTTTTAGCATATCCACAAAAGGCAAGGCACAATCCTAGGCCCAGGGAAAAAAGCCCTGAACGAAACAAAGTGTCTGCCTTAAGGGAATTTAATTGCACTGAAAAACAAAACAAAAAACTTGCTTAGATATTCATTTCCTTCTCCCTGGGAACTGAGCCATTACCCAGCCATTCACCCTGAGAGCACCAGCTGGCATATGGTGTTGAGAGGTGTTGGGAAATTACTCTGTAACTCTTTACAAATAATTTTTGCTATGTTATGTTGTTTTGAAAATGTTATAATGTTAAAAAAGCGAGGTAAACCCTTTTAGAATTTTTCTGTAAGAATCAGACTGGCTTAGAAAACAAAGTACTGACAGTGCCACTTCTCTTTCTTTATGCAAAGTAAACTTTAAGGAAGCCCTGATCTGGGAGAATAAGAGGAATGAGCCCATCTGGCTAAATAAGTATGAATAATCAGGGTAACCTAGAGAAAAATCATGGGAAAAGACATGGAAAAACAGTCTAAATTTTCAGCAGAGGAACCATATAATTCTATCATGTAATTAGTTGTCCTTAGAAGTCAACATATCATCTGAAGAACAAGGTAAGTATTATGGAAAAGCTTTCAGTCTTTTGCCTTTTTTGAGTTGAGGAGAAGGAAACAGAATAGGTTTTCTGAAATTGGACCATAAGCCTAAATTCTAAGTTAGAATTCTGATTGAATTTATTTGTGTGCCTATTTTGTGCCCCCTAGCTAAAATAAAGAAAGGCTATTAGAGACATTGATAAGAGCAGATCCCATTGAGTGGTAGAGACAAAAGCCTCGTTGTAGTAGTGGGTTAACGGAACACAGAGAAGTGGAGAAAACCATAGACACTGTTTTGAGGTGTTTTTCTGAAAGAACAGCAGTAGAAATCATATGAGAGCTGAGGGAGAACGTCAGAGGTAAAGGAGTTTGTTTTTTATGAGACAGTTTCAGATAAAGATCGTGACTCCTAAACTCAAATCCAAAATTTCTCAAACTGATTCCAATATCTTCACCACATAAAACTGTCCATCAATATGCATAGCACTGTGAGTGATTACTGGGGGATTGGAAAACTGGCTATGAGCCCTAATGGCTGCCTCTCTTTCAATATCCAATGCATTTTAATCATTCTTTCATGAAACAAGTTTTTATTGGACACTTAGGATAGGAGTTGTATTAGGCACTGAGGATAAAGAATTAAAAAAAATAGCAATGTCTATAATAACCAAACGATGGAAAGGGCCCAGATGTCCATCGACAGATGAATGGATAAAGAAGTTGTGAGATATATATATATATATATATATATATGAATACTATTCAGCCGTCAGAAAGGATGAATAGTTACCATGTACATCGATTTCGATGGAACTGGAGGGTATTATGCTGAGTGAAATAAATCAATCAGAGAAAGACAAGTATCATATTTTCACTCATATGTGGAATATAAGAAACAGCACAGTCTCATGGGGAAAAGGAGGAAAACTGAATGGGAAGTCATCAGAGAGGGAGACAGACCATGAGAGACTCTTAACTATAGGAAACAAACTGAGGGTTGCTGGAGGAGAGGGGGGGGATGAGATATTTGGGTGATGGCCATTAATGAGGGCATGTGATGTGATAAGCACTAGGTGTTATATGCAACTGATGAAGTACGGAACTCTACATCTGAAACTAATGATGTACTATACGTTGGCTAACTAAATTTAAATAAAATAAATAAATAAAACTGATATTTGATTTAAAAAAAATACAGAGAGGGTCCCTGTCATCAAATCTTTAGCCTAGTATGGAAGGACATTAAACAAGAGCAAAACTAGTTAAGATAGAGGAACACAGGGGCTTATGTGGGACCATCCCACACCAGGAGATGGGAGTGGGGCTGCCAGTCATGCAAGGCCCTTCTAAGAAGGCCTGAAAAATGAGTCTGCACCAGCCAGATAAAAGAGAGAGTGCAAAGAGATTATTCTCAGCAGTGAAGGAAAGAGCTTGTGGGAGGGAAAGAGAGAGAGTTGTACATCCTGGGGGAATCGAAAGAAGTCTCCAATACCATGAATAAAATGATTGAAGAGACAGAGCAAGATGGGGGCTAGGACAAGTCAGGGAAATCCTGAAAAGCTTTATTAGCTACATTAAGCACTTACCCACTCTAAGTAAGAGGCTTAAATAGAGAGAAATATAAATATAGCTTTTATATTGGCCTTCTGGCAAACTCTCCCCCTTCAACGCCTTTACATACATTTTCCCCTCTACCTGAAACACTCTTTCCCCACTTTTCACATAACTGACTTATTATCATCCTTGAGATCTGCTTAAATATCACTTCCCTAAACACCTTGTTGAATGCTAGATCCTTAATACTTTTATTCACAGCATACATTTTGAAATATTTATCACAACTTGTTATCTATGACTTATTATCATATTTGTCATCCAATTCTCCAATTCACCTGCAGATCAGAGATCTGCATATTTTACTTGATCTCAAGCACTTGGCACCAAGTAAGCCCTCAATAAATACACTGAGGTGTGTGTGAATTTATTGGATCTAGTCATAGAAGAAGAAGGAAAAATCAACGATGTTGCCAAACTTTCTTGTTTGAACAACAAGAAATTAAGAATATATCAGTGAAGAAACAAGTTTTACGAGAAAAATGATGTAAATTTTTAAGATATTGGACTTGAAGATGCTGTGAGAAAAATGAGGGAGAACTGGGCTGGAAGCAAAGACTTCGCCAAGTCTTTGACACATAAATAAAAATAGCTAGTCATGAAAGTAAATAAGCATTACTTGCAGAAAGTACAGAGACTGAGAACAGGGGATGACCTAGACCAAATCAATATCTGAGAAGAAGTGAAATGTCTGGCAAATAGTGGTAATAATTAGAGAGACAAACTAGGAAAATATCGTGTTGTGGGAAGGTGATGTTTCTAATAGTAGGAAACATTCAATGGTGGCAGATGCTCCGAAACTGTCAAACAAAGTAAAGAATGAAAGTACCCATTGGATTCAGGGACACAGAGGTCTTAAGTAACCATCGTTGGGAGCAGTTTGTGTGGACAGAGGCAGATTGCAGCTGTTCAAGCAGTCAGTAAGTGGCAGCGTAATCAAGTCCTTTAAGGTGGCAGTTGTAAGAGTTTTGTGGTAACAGTGGAAGTTCACCAGTTGGTGGATTGGTAGGTCGATCAGCTGTCTTTTAAGGCTGTTAATAATAGAGCATATATAAATTCTCTTGGGAAGGAACTTGAGAAAGAGGAAGATGACGATGATTCAGAATACTCACTGTCAAGATGAAAGGTATGGGGGCTAGAGGACAGGTGGACACAATTAGCCTTACATAGAAAAAGAGGTACCTATGCCACAGGAAAAAAAAAAAAGGAAGAAGAAGAAGAAAGAGGAATAATTAGTCAATATGCAGGTGGTTTTACAGATCGAATGGTGGAAATTAAAGGTGTTGCTATCTAATGGCTTCTAATTTCTATGTGAAGTCAGTATGAATATTTGCCAACCTCCTTACCTCTTACCTGAACTACTGCAAAAGCCTCCTAAGCCCTCATGCCCTGACACGTGTCCCCCTGCAAAGCAGTCCTCCCTGCTGCCACTGAATTGTCTATAGAGCTGGTTGTCACTCTTTTACCTCCCTCCTCCTCCCTGTGCTTTGTGTGTGTCTCTAAAAATATACTGGCCTTATCACATTGTATTGTTAACTACCCTTGTTTTGAGGGAGATTAGTTTATTAATTTTACCCTTCTTGGTATCTGGTCAAGTACCTGACATATAATAGTCGCTCAGTAGAGGTTTCTTGAATATATTAACTAACACTGAAGAAATATCACAAAACGAAACACTTAGTTGATTAATAGGTATCAGCCTACATTCTTACGTTTCTTTAAATCTTATTCCAAATTATATTTGTATTTGTCTTTATCATCTAGGAACTGCTTATGAAAGTCATGCAGTTATATTTTAATAAATTGGGGAGGTATTTTTCAAAATATCTACTTACGCAGTAAATTATCTAGGTCAACCAAGGCTGTTAAAGAGATTTAAGATCATCTCAGTTACCCAGTGATAACACCGACATCTAGTGGTTATTCATCTGGTTTTTGGCTACATATTTCATTTCCTCGAAGGGTGAAGCTAGTTTAAAAACTTTTAAAGTACTATATAAACATTAGCTCACATATCCCAGGTTCTATAGTCAATTCAGAAAAATACATTTGGGATGAAGGGCACTTAAGAAATTACTTTCTATTAAAAAGACACAAAATATGAATTTAGAATGTGAGGTAGCTGCCCAGGTTTCCTGACTGAGGGTCCAACTCAGTTTTCTATAGAAAACACTAGGTCTACAAGCCTTAATAAGTATTGCTTATGTACAATAAAGACTCCGTGGTCAAATAAATATTCAACTTTTCCACACTTCTTCACTCTCTTTCTCTCTCTCTCTCTCTCTTTTTAATGTCCTTAGCATTTTGCACTATTTGACTTAACTCTTTACTTATTTATTTCTTTATTGTTTGTGGCCTCCATTGGAACGTGAGCTCCATAGAGGAAAGGATGCAAGGATTTTTACATTTTTTTTTCTCAAAGAACCTCAGATGAAGATTTTGTGATTGAATGAAATAAATTTGATAGATACTGGATAAAACAAAGTTAAATAAAATTACCTACTAAAGGAATTCTCAAGGTAACTAATATATTAATGTGCATTACAAAGCATTTCTCAAGTATCCTTCTTTCTGCCCACCCCTACCCACTGGCTTCACACCATAGGATTAATGTTCCACTGAACACATCTTGGCAAAGGCTGATCTGATTCATGGGCCTAAGACTTGAAAATCATTCACATTAAATTCTGTGGTTCCTACCATATCCTGTGGTACTCATATTTCAAATTAACATACCATATAATACTGAGAATACACTAAATTGAAGAGAAAACACAGAGAACAAATTACACCTTTGATAGTGAGTCAAATAATACAGAGGAAATAAAATGTATTCCAGTGAATGATTCATGACTGACTCTATTTAAATGATATTTATCTGAATCCCATCTCCTCCTGACATCGAGGATTATCAAAACGGAAGTCTGAATTACATGAGAAATAAGAGAAAGAGCTTGTCATGTGGAGAAATAAAGGTTGCATGGAAAAGCATGGCAAAATAATTGCTCACTTTCATCAGAGAAAACAGGGGCACAATATGCAAAGGCAAGTCATTTCAACTGCTGTTTATTTAAAGCAGCAAAAACCCTATATGTTAACTTTTAGGGATAAGCTTGCAAAAATATATAAGGAAAGACCATGACTTCTTAGCATCTGAGTCGCATTTTCCTTTAACAAAACTCGTTCTGTTTTCCCCCATTCTTATTTTAGTAGCTGCATTGGGAATAGAGAAGATCCATCCTGAAAACTGATTGCATGGTACTGTCATCACAGCATGCTTGCCATCTTTCATGGGGAGAGAAGGTCGTTCACATAGCCATGCACAGTTTGTTAAATCCTTAGGAACGCTGAGGAATGCAGCATAAACACTAAGGTGGTATTATCCATTACAACACACAACCAGAGTCTCCAGAGCCAAGTGAAATTGCCTGTCATCTTTTCACATATTGAGCCAGTCATACAGACTTTGCATTACTATTAAAAGCACTATATATTTAACAGGCAATTTCTTTAAAATAGAAATAATTTTGAAAAAAGAAAACTACAAAAAAAAAAACTGCAGGAACTTCTGAAATATGTCTGCTCGATTGGCAAGAATTAATCACCATCAGTCTGGGCTTGATTTCAAAATCTTCCCAGGAATCCTAGAAAACAGATTGACCAAAAACAGTTTTTCTCTTCCTTAGGACTCTCTTCTTCTATAATTGGGTGCGTGGCAATATGTTCTCATGGAGAGGACATGCTTTCAAGATTAGAATTCTGGATACCTGTGCTGAAGTCCAAGGTCAGCCACTAACTAGCTGCACGGCCTGCCCAATTCCTGTAACCTCCTTGACCTGTATCCTCATCTATAAAATGGAGATTGTAATTCTGGCCCTATCTTTTTCACAGGGTTGTGAAATAATGGAGATAAAAGTCTCTTTTGAAACTGCAGATACTGTCCAAAGTTCTATAATGATGAGAGGATAGAAAGGAGAGAAAGCCTGTTGTGGAGGAGAACATTAGATTGGCTGCACTGGGATCAGATACAGGGTATCCTAAACAATAATATGGCCGTTGGCCATTTCAAATTCATCTGTGAGTAGTCTCAACAGCTCTTAGAACTTTCCAACAGGAAGCTCATATCCCACCTGGAAAACTCAGTACTTTAAATAAGTAACCAATGCTAATAAATGCTCCTTAAGTTTTTCTCACGTCTCCGAATTGTTAGCATACTGACCAACAATATTAGGACACTAGTTTAAGGACTATCAAGTATTGAAGCTATTCAATAATCTGGTTTCTAACTCACTGACAAAGATAATTAGGTACCTTGGAAAAATGTTTAAAAACAGAATGGTTACAATCTGAGCACATTTTGAGAGCAGGGAAAATGTTCTCTTCTCATGACCCACTCTTTCTATATTCATCTTGCTCTTTTGTGGAGAGCCCTCCCTCTTCCCCACCTAACAGCAACTCCTTTCCCTTTCACACTAATCTTGAGTAAAAGAGACATTCCACCTTTCCTATATTTCTCTGCACGGAGATCCGGTTTCCCCTCACTCTGCCCTGCAATCTTTGTTGGATAGTGTGCTTCGTCCTCCGCTTCCTGCAGCATTTGTGACTATATGGAATTGCATTTGTTAGCTCCCAAAGCACTCTCCCTACAACCACTTCCACATCTGGCTCACTGGCATGAAAGAATGTTCCCTGAGAAGATCCACGTTGTCTTGAACTTCATGGCAATCTGCTCTTCTGTTTGCTGCTGGCAAACGTGAAGTGTTCTTGCTACACACTGTCTCCTCTTCACAAAAGCAAACAACTGGTCAAAAAGAAAACCCTTTGCTTGGCATTTTCTCAATTCTTCTAAGGCCGACAGAGGTCTGGATGAGTGTCACTAGGTATGGGCGTTGGGGCTGTGGCTGACACTGAGCCATGGAGATCTCTGACAAGATTGTTCCTGGCCACTGTTTGTTGTGAGAAGGGACTGCAGTCGTTGGAAGGGTGGCAGCTCTCAGCAGCGGCTGAGGGTGCTCACGCCACCATCATTCATCTCTACTCTCCTCATAGTACCACTCAAACTGGAACAATATTAATATTTGATATGGATCCCGGGTGTTTTTTATCTTTCATACAGTATAATTGAAGGCATCCCTTAAAAATCATTGTTACTTTTATTAATAATCTAAGTAAAAAACAGTGAGCTTGTTCTGTGAAAACAGCTCCAAAATTTCAAACCAATTCTAATTTCCCTACTCCCCCAGATACATCCTGCCAAGTCCATTCTATCTATATATTCACTCTGGAGGTCCCTGTTGATTCAGAACTAGCTGCAGCCATGACCCTCATGCTTTGACGAAGAATTGAGATAACCTTTCACTTTGTATGGTGTGAGCAAGGTGTCAGGGGTGTGATGCGTGGAGGGAAGATGTGACTTTACCTGCACTTGAAGCCAAGGTAACAAGTAGAAAAGCCATCGGGATGCCTTTCTCAGGTGTGACCATGCCAGCTCTCTGAATTCCCATCAAGAGAGGTGCAGATCAATCTCCAGGGCCCCCAGGTACCTTTCATATAAAAGAATAGAGTTTTTTTCCTAAAATATAACAGTTGATGTATTAAAAGCTCAGTAAGTTTAGTCACTTTTTATCTTTCCCTTTAAATCTGAATGATTGTACTGAGCTTTTAAGGTCTGTGCCAGCTAACTAGGGCATTTTAGTAATCTATTTTTAATATGTACCAACTTCTGTTCTTTTTAGTTCTGCCTTAAGACATACTTTTATCTTTACTGGTATGCAGAGATCATCAAAAAATATAAGTTCTCTATTACATGACAACTCATAATGAGTCTTAATGAAGCTTGGGAACAGCTGTTTAAAAACTCCCGTTGAATAGCTTCCTAAGCAGCATTCACTTACGATAGCCTTTCTGCTGCAGCATTGCCTGAATCTCAGAACTCACCACACACGAGAAGGGTGAGAATAAAATCTTCCTCTAGTTTCATTAGGTATTTTATTTTAATCAGAATGCTAATACACTATTATGAATTAGTGCGTTATGAATTATCATCTCAATGCCTTTCACCCTGTTAATTATATTCCCTCATGGAGCAGAAAAGAAAGTAAATGTTACTATGCAAATTTTTAAAGAATTCATGTCCTCGGTGAAAATGAGGGTGGGAGAGAGAACACAGAACAAACTTACTTTTTAATTATATCGGAAACATGTTGCAACTGCAAAATGTTGAAAATTAAGCTAAGCCCAGATGATTTCAAATAAGATCCACAGTCTGAAATTTAAAAAATTTTAACTTCACTGTGTAGGTTAATATGTGTGAAGAACAACTAAAACAAACTTCCAGTATACCTAATCTCATTCTTTTTTTCATTTACACTTTCAAATGAACTCATCTAGTTATCCTTATTTTTCTCCCTCCATGTCAAGAACCTGAGAAGAAAAATTAATGGTTGGGATAATTTCACTATCTTACTTACTCCCATGGTCCTCATAACGTCAAAGAGCCAGGTTTTCTGGATATGTGTGTTGGGTTTTTTTCTTTTTTCTTTTTCTTTTTTTTTGCTTCTCACTTTAACTGATTCATTTTGTCAGTTACATCTCTAGTTGAAACCATTTTCTCTTGCCTTTGGTAGAGTAGAATGTAATGATCTGCCTGATGCTAAGGATAGGAATAAACTGGCATCTAGCACTGTGCCACACACACACACACACACACACACACACATTGCTGATTTACTGAATAAGTTTCTTTATCTCTGATCTTTAGAATATTCAAGTACTTGACATATTTCTTAAACGATCCTTCTGGTTGCTCAAGTCAGATGTGGAGCTTAATTAACCAAACACGCAGGGCTCTCAGGAATTGGCCATGGTGTGCAATCACAATGACTCTGTGTGCTTGTTAGACATTTATGAGACAGTGTGGTGAGAATTCACTGTTCATTCACAGACAGACAACTTGCACTTGTATTTCTATCACCTTTAATATTTTACCTCACTACCTTTATTCCTAAAAGTTTTCTGGCAACATATTGCAAAATAAGAATACAGGATTTTTATTAAAACAAAATAGGTGCTTCATTTTCCAATATGGGACTAACACAGATGTTTTCCTCTTCTCCTTGGAGCAATCAGATAAATACAACTACAAGAACAAGAAATAGAAACCCAATGTCTACCTTTGATGGAACTAAACAACACATGTAAGTCAAATGACAATATATGATTAAATTCTGCAGAATTTAGGGAAAAAATCAAAAGGAAATTTAGGGACAATTCATGAGAATATAACCATGGTTGCAGGTCTCAAAGAAAGGCATCAGAGCACTATCCTCCAAAGCAAGTGACATACTTGTGAGCAAAATCAACAATCCTTCATACGTATAAATGAAAATGGTATATGTGTTGATAGCAGAATACTTCCCTGACCAATTTTGGCATTCTCTCTAGAAGCAGGAAATAGAGGGCTAAATGACAAACCTCCCCCCCTCCAACACACATACACACACTCAGGGCCACACTTGAAGAAAGGAGACTGTTTCTGAGGCAAGCTAAAGAAGACAGATTTGTGGTGAGGACTTCTTTGCAGTACTATCTCAACTTTCTGAAATAAATAAAAGCTAACAAATTCATTAACACATTATTTTGTTTCATTAAAAAGGACTGTTGTTAGCATGAAACAGGGATTGCCAAACTTTTTCTCTAAAGCACCAGATAATATTTTATGCTTTGTGGGCCACATATAGTCTCTGTGACATCCTCCTGCCCCTCCTCCCCCTCCTTCTTCATCCAATCCATTAAAAATGTAAAATACTTTCTTAGTTCACAAGCTATTCAAAAAGAATATGGGCCATATTAGATCTACAGCTGGTTTGTGGACCCTGGACTAGAACATGAATCTGAGATCTCTCTCACTACCCCCACCCTCCAAAAATCATGTAAATAATTGATCTAGAAGGAATTAATGTTACTTAAAGATGAGCAATAAGAGGACCTATAATAGCATTTGCATAAGATCGCACTACCAAAAATTAAAAAATAAAGGTAGAAAACAGCAGAAAAATTATACTCGAAAGAATAATTTTGCATGGATCAGATAAAAATGTTGGATTCTATTTTTTTAAAAATTAAATAAAGTAGTCACTTAAATAAAACAGAATCACAGCAGAGATACAAAAACCAATTCTAATATAAGCTGTATAAGAGAAGACATTTTGTCTTCTTTCCTACTTCTCTGTCACTAACCCTGAGAATAGTGCCTGGCATCTGTTAAGTTCTCCACATATATTTTTGATTGACAACTAAAGAGAAAAAATATAAGTTTGCACAATTTAGAAAGGAGGTTGAACAAAAACTATGCTTATCACAGAAATGAAGTCCACTTTGAAAACAGCAGGAAGGATGTTACCTGTAAAAACACAGTAAAAGACACAGAAGAGGCAAAGGATTAAGAAAATAATAAAAAGGAAAACGAAAAATGATACATGTGGAGAAAAAGCAAGAGATATACAACACTTGAAGAGTTAGAGTCCCTAAATAAATTATTTTAAATGATAAAATGAACAATTACACAAAAATAAAATTCAGATAATTTTCCTGAAAGAAAAGGAGAAATTTACAGGCCCAAAGAGTGCACCCTGTCAAAGTAAAAATAAACAAACAAGCGAATAAATAAATAATGTAGAATGATCCTAAGACTCAGATTTATTTGACATCAAAATAAAGGAATAATTGTTTGGGCATTCAAAATAAAAGATCAAGTCAGTTAGGGTCAGAAAAAAGTAAGGCTGATCCTTTCTTTGTGACATCACTCAATGCCAAAATTCAGCGCACCAATTAAGTCCTTGAGGAGATAGGCAGAGTGTGATCCAATAATTTAATCACCATTCACACTGTTATTCAGATATAAAAGTAATGGGTAAATGAAACGAATGTACAATACCTCAGAGAGTAGTGCTCAAGCTGACTTCTTGAAGAAACTTTTAGAGCACCAACATCAGCCCACTAGAGTCTGAGTGAAAAAACAATGGCAAAAGGACTAATGGTGAGCACCAAATCTGTTTAAATATAAGACTAAGACTAGAACAAATGAGGGATTATTATTACGGAAGAGAATTAAGTATTACAAATTCAGTTTTAGGTAATGTTATAAATGACAAAAGCTGGAAGAAGAGAAAAGAAGGTAGAAGCTAGTGTAAATATACTGACTATACAGCTAGAGATACAAAAGCCATGAGACACAGGTACAAAAATGTTCAGTGCTGCATTATTTGTAATGCAGAATATTGGCAGCAACATAAATAAGCATCGCTGAGAACTGACTGAAGGCATATCTGTAAAAGAGAATACTGTACTCATTAAAAGAATGTGATGGCTTTATATGGTGATAAACAATTTCAGAGACATATGTTAAGTTAAACAAAAGCAAGTTGCAGACTAGCATGTAGAGAATGCTACCACAGGTAGATAATAGATGATGATAGATAGATAGATAGATGATAGATAGATGATAGATAGATAGATAGATGATAGATAGATGATAGATGATAGATAGATGATAGATAGATAGATAGATGATAGATAGATAGATAGATGATAGATAGATAGATAGATGATAGATAGATAGAGAGATGATGATAGATAGATAGATAGATAGATAGATAGATAGATAGATAGATGATAGATAGATAGATGATAGATAGATAGAGATAGATAGATAGATAGATGATAGATAGATGATAGATAGATGATAGATAGATAGATGATAGATGATAGATAGATAGATAGATGATAGATGATAGATAGATGATAGATAGATAGATGATAGATAGATAGATAGATAGATAGATAGATAGATAGATAGATAGATGATAGATAGATAGATTCTCTAGAAAATTACACATGTAAATCATGTCAATGACATATTAGTCTATAACAGAAACTGCCCTAGTGGGGGAAATATGGGCAATTAGATTATAGGCATGAGAGAAAGTTATGTTTTTTAGTGTACACATTTAGATGGCTTTTGAAATTTGCATTAAATATGCATGGATTATCTAGTAAAAAATACATTAAGGAATCAAATAATGTACATGTTTTGTCCTGCCTCAGATTGGGTGGGCTAGAAGGTGACAAAGGTAACCCGGAAGTCCTTACTGAACACAATGAGGTTCAAGGAGTCCTGTTTGGGTAAAATTGCATACTGGGGTGGAGGGGAATATGCAAGTGTCCACGTCAGGACAACTTGAAAAAGGTCAAGTAAGTTCATCAGACAAACATAAAGCAAAAACAAAATCCAAAGGGACGTAGTCAGAGGGTTTCATGTAGGGTTTAGTGGATAAACTGGCCAATTAAACACTTTATTTCATTCTATATACAGAGCCCAGGTGAGGAATTGAGCAGCTTGAGGATAACCATGGAAAACCAAAGGGGTGCGGGGGCATCCCCTGATACTAAAATGAGAACTTTTTCTATTCTTACCTATTTTCTCCTGGAAAATAACAATGGAAACCCACGCTGGTCAGGCAACCACAACTAGTCAAAGACGAATTCATTCCAATTTATTTGCTGTTTCCTTATATCAAACCTAAAGACATTTCTCTGCTCTAAGAGTTATCTGTGTGCTTCTGGATCCCAGAAAGGCTATCTCCCCTTTCCTGTTTTGATTGCTGCCATACAGTAAATGGTTTTTGCTTTAAGGGCTTCTGTGTCAAATATTTAATTTGATTGGCTCCATAAAGGTTAGAAGAAAACAATAAATGGGATTCAGTACTAAATGCTATAAGTTATCTCAGTAACTCAGACCTAACTGGCCATCTATTAGAATTGCTGTAGTCATTTGGGCCCACTCCATCCCTAAAGAGCTATTTGATTCAGGATTTTATGAAGATATGGTAGTGATTGAAATCCTGTTATGAAATGAAAACTATGTAGAGTTCACTTTACACTTAGCCACTTAACTTTAGTATAATTACATACAACTAAATATAATGAATATGGAGTTATAAAATAAATATCCTATCTCCATTCATACAGACCTAATGAAACTATGTAGCTCAGCTAGGGAATAGTCTTTCCTTTGGTTTGGTCTTGATTCTTCCACTTATACTTTTTAATTTTTATTTTGTTTCTCAATATCTTTTTGTCCTGTCTTTACCTATACTAGTATGTCATTTCACTAGTATACCACTGACCTTATTACTTTAAAAATTCCTTTTTTCCGAAGATAATTGCTCATATTCCACTTTAGATTTTGAGTTTTTATCACTGTATTTCTAAGGAGGCTTTGGTTTCCTTCTTTCTGCTCTCAAAAAATGACTGCTTCTAGTTCCTTGTGACCAGTAAGTGACCTTATAGCTTTGCAAGCCTAGGATGCACATTCCACATTTCCTGCCTACTTTCCACAGGGAAATGCATGTTACTTGTTTTGCCCTGGATGTGAAGAAGGGAAATGTTATATTATGAGTCCAGAACAGAGCTGCCAAATCAAAGTCTGAACTAAAACATATTCCCCACAGGGATGAATCACTGACTCCGAGAAACTTGCTGTACAAAAGTACGAAATGTCCTGACTGAGTAGTCAACATAAATTATAATCTACAAACAGATACTATGACTATTCCTATTTAGCTATGTATTATTTTTTGCTATTAAAAAACTTTTATTAAATATCCATTTTAGTGTCTTAGTTGTCCATTTTACTCTATATAAATCGGTACATCACTAGCCAAGAATTTAATTAATGTCTATGCTACGTAGTATTTCATCTCAAAGAACACACTCAATAACATATTACATAAATACCAGATATATATACATATATTTACACGTGTGTGTGTGTATTGGAAGCCAAACTAGAAAACTCATTTTAATTTTTGGTATCGATAACTCTATACCATTATGATTTTTATTTAGGAAGGGTAAAATGGAAATTCAGGATGGAGATGAAAAACTCCACTCCACATTTAAGCATGGTTACTAAGTTCCCTCAATGCAACCTTCACTTTAAAAAAGGCATCATAGAAATTACTCTCCCCATCTTCAATCTTTTAGCTGCAGGGAATAGTGGTGGTTTCAAAAAAGAAAAAAAGAGCAAACATGTTCAAGCCTGGTTACAAATTAAAATGTCTTCATGTCTTCTCATACTTAAAAAGAGCAAATTACTTCTGGGATGAAAGCACTGAATAATTCCAGAATAGCATGTTCAATCTTTGTGGTGACTTTTTAATACAAATCATACATTTTAAAATGTTACCTTAAATTTCTATACTTTCTTTTATTCATCCTTGCTTGTTTTGTTACAATAGTTTCTCTTAGTGTAAATTATTGGCATGATCAGCGTTCTTTACCAATTGAATGTTCAAAAGTATGGCAAGGGAATATGTATGTGTGTGTGTGAAAGAAATTTTAAGTATTAATGTACAAAAAATATAAGATATCTTTAAAATCAAAACTCTACTGAAATGTAAATCCACATTGGATTCCAAGAAAATTGTTTGAATATCTTCAAAAAGGATTAGAAACACAAGTTACAGTTTTTCAGGCTCTACAAGGAAAATGCAGATTGTGTTATTTCCATCATAAACCTGTAGTTTTTGATAGCATCATTCACATT
Organism: Ailuropoda melanoleuca; assembly: GCF_002007445.2. Classification (NCBI taxonomy): domain Eukaryota; kingdom Metazoa; phylum Chordata; class Mammalia; order Carnivora; family Ursidae; genus Ailuropoda; species Ailuropoda melanoleuca. The sequence goes on from NC_048222.1 coordinate 122,777,381, forward strand.
GATATCTTTCCATGAGCAGTGTCTCGCACATAATAGTCACTTAATATATTTGGTAACTAGGACAAAACCTAAAATCTCTGATTCTAGGAGCAATCATTAAGGCCAATTGAGAAGAGTCTTTGCCTTCCTTTTTCTAATTCTAGTGACAATGACAACAAATACACTGACTCCCAAGAGAAGGGAAGGAAAAAAAAGAAGGAAAATTCTGAAGCCTATAGAAAACTAAATCAGAAGGCAAGTCCTGTAAGAAAATATTAATAGTCAGAATCATAAGGATTAAAACTTTAAAAGTTCACAAATGGATAAATAGACTAGTAATAGCCATTACCAGTGATTTCAATGATTTGAGAAAATTATAAGGTTACTGTGTGTATTAAAGGAAAACTAGAAATTATTAATGAAGCAATATGAAAACAATCTCTATTACAAAGGAAGTGTTCATTGGTTAAGACAAAAAAAAAAGAGTCAACTATGTGAACATTGCTAATAAAATCCAGAATCAAAACTTTGTTGAGTTCTGCAGTTTCATCATAGGCACAGAAAAAAAATGACATCACATCTATGTGAAACCAATTTTGTTCCCATAACTGCTTGCAAAGGAGGCATGAGCTAATGGGAGGTACAATGAATAGACATTGCTGCTTACAAATTAAAATTTTTATAATTTTTAGGAATGTTTCTAATTGTAGATACCATCATATCGCTGTCCAAAGAGAAAAATAAGAATGAATAATAAATTAATCTTTCTAACATGGCTTGGTCCTTGGGACAGTGGAGATTATTAGAAGACATTTGAAATTTTTTTCCTGCCTTCAGATTCTACTGAGGAAAAATCTAAGAACCAGAACACTAGGTTTCCATTAAGTCATTGAACCTTGAACCTCACCTCTTTACACTTCATCTTTGCTAAAATGAACATGTTACACCAAATAATTCTCCAAATACACTGGTATTATACAACTTTCACTACGTAAATTCAAAGATGTGGAAATTACAGTAATCATCCAAGTGATCTGATTAGTGTAGTCTGCCTGTCTAGGTGACCTGGGTGAACATAACTCTTTTTACCTAAATAGAATTTTTAAATGTCTGTGTTAGCCATGTAATTCTTAAAATTATCCTTTCAACTAATGCTGGATACGCAGCATCAGACACAGAGCTGTTCACCACTTCAAGAGATTAAACTTCTGCCCTGCCTGCAATGGTTATAGAAATATTCTTTTTTATAAATGTCTGGATTATATGTCTTGTGGTATCTATAGTCTTATCTTTATACCCTACTCCAGTTTGTTTACTGTTGCCATTGAAGCCAATGTCGAAGTAAATATCTTCTATGTGAATCATACTATGTCCAACACATGCATGATTCTCTCTAAAATAGAAGTTTCATCTGTAAAAAAAATGCCCAAGGGAAAAACAAGCACCTGTCTTTGGTGAGTTCATTGCTAATTTTATGTTTACTACAGTGACAGAGAATCCATATGTCTGTGAAAGTGAAAATAAGTAACTTAAAAAATAAAGAAACATATATAATTCCTAGTTTTAAAATGGAGTCTCATTCATTCAATTAATTTTTTATTTGATATGTGATTTACAAGTGGTAGACTCCTGAAGTAATTTCAGTTTATCTGGAATAATTAAATGATATACCCACATAGGTTCTTTATTCCTCAGCACAAGAACATGTCAAAATGAAGGTAGGCAGTTACTGGAGCAACTGTGTCAGGCCAAGTAACAGGAGTGTATTCTTGTTCAAGATGCAGAGATGAGAGTAGAGAATGTGTTTGAACAAAATGGTCCAGACCCATATTCTTCAATGCCCAATAGAAATATAATGCAAGCCACACACACAATTTTAAATTATCTAGTAGAAAAAGCAGATGAAATTATTTCTAATAGTATTATAAACCAATATATCCAACATTTTATCATTTCAAAATGTAATCCATATTTTATTTTATTTTTTTTTAAAGATTTTATTTATTTATTTGACAGAGAGAGAGACAGCCAGCGAGAGAGGGAACACAAGCAGGGGGAGTGGGAGAGGAAGAAGCAGGCTCATAGCGGAGGAGCCTGATGTGGGGCTCGATCCCATAATGTCGGGATCACGCCCTGAGCCGAAGGCAGACGCTTAACCGCTGTGCCACCCAGGCGCCACTGTAATCCATATTTTAAAACTTGAGATAGTTTACACTTTTGTATTAAGTTTTTGGATTTCCATGTATATTTTATACACAGAGCATATTTCCATTTGGATTACCTGTAAGGTGCTCAAAAGCCTCAAGTGGCTAGCTGTGATTATAATGGCCAGCAGAGGCCTAGATACCAAAATCAATCTACCACCAAATGAAGATATACTTTCAGAGATTTCTGTGTGTATAAGATAAATACATAGTCTACTTTGTAAAGATAGTTGTATTGTTTTGTTATATCTTCCTGGAGTAATAAGATTACATTGTTTCCCAACAGGAGGTGGGAAACACCTCTTACACTGTCTTACTTTTGATACACAAAAGTAGTTTTATGGCTCAACAGTATTATTTCACTCTACAGCAGATAGTAAATTTCCAGCCATCAACTCAGATGTAAAAAAAAAAAAGTATTTTTATATTCTATAATTCATGTCTCTGTTCATATAATCTCACAATTCCTGAGTCATTTGTTTCAATGAGTATTTACTGGGCACCTGCTATGTGCTAGATTTTGTTATAAGTAATAGGAACGGTTAAAAATTCCCACTCTCCAGGTGCCTGGGTGGCTAAGTCGACTGAGCTTCTGACTCTTGGTTTCAGCTCAGGTCATGATCTCAGGGTCATGAGATCAAGCCCTGCATGGGGCTCCATGCTCAGCATGGAGTCTGCTTAAGATTTTCTCCCTCACCCTTTCCCTTTGCCCCTCCCCCTATGTGTGTGTGCTGTCTCTCTAAAAAATAAGTAAATCTTAAAAAAAAATTCCCACTCTCTTGGAGCACATATTCCAGTGGAAAGGACACAGATCATATGAAATAAATATGTGTAATATATAGTATGCTGTATGACAGAAAGTTAATTCTTTCTCTCTAGGATGTCATCAGAAGGCTTATGTACATCCAGGCACTTTCTGACAGTGCCTAGGACAGTGCCTGGAATATAGTAGGCACTAAATAAATGCTTTTTGAATGAATAAATAACAATAGGGGGAGGCAGCTCATCCCCTATCATTGCCTATCTTCAGAGCATCCACTGAAACATAAACATCTCATCTGGATGTCTTCTGTTGTCATCCCTCTCTCCCACGTGGACATCCACTGAAACACATGCATCTCTGTCTACTCCCTGGCCATAAGGTCCATGTTACCATCCACCACTAAAACCCTATGACAGCTAGGCATCCACTTTAGGTCTACTGCCTCTCACTCCGTTCCACCTTCCCAGGAGCACATGTACAGTTAGGTGTCCATTCATGACTATTGAAGGTCACAGGATATGATGGGGCACTTGAGTTGTCTTGTGACAACTCTACCCCCTTGTTCACATATGATGGCCCTAGGTTTCTACGTGGAAACTGGAATACAGATTCATTATTATTTGTGTATCCATAGATGTAGTTGGGGTCATATCTTTCTCCCTTCTCATGAGTTTACCATAAAGGGAGGGAGTACCAGGGCACAGATATTCTTAGAAACCTCAACCATATGTAATTTCTTGATTCCCCATCTCACCTAGTGAAGATTTGTATCTCATCTTCCACAGGGGATGATACGGGGAATTATTGATAAGTGAATTACCGAATGAAATATTTCAAACTTCTTTAAATGATGCATAAACTTCCTATACAACCACTTACATTTAGCTTGGAGAATCTTATGCTTTAGAAAATCATACTGTTTCTCTTTCTTATTAGTGCTTATTTGCAATGATTGAATTTGTTAATATACTGAGGATAAATAAGACAATAAAATCAACAAAACAGAAAACCATGTTAGCTTATACTGATTTTTCACAAGGTGGCAATGCTTTCTGCTCCAAGTAACAGTGAATGAAAAAGAAAAACACTGCTCAATTGAATATAGTGACCTGCATTAAAGAAATACACAAGCATCCATACATTTCATCTTCTTTCTTAATCTATTTCCCCTATGCATTGGCCTATGAAGGCATATTATGCTGTACTCTTGAGTTTATGCACTTTTCCAATTAAAAATATTAAATAAAGCAATCCAAATATGATAAATAAATATGGGAAATCCTTAGGTATTGAGGAGAAATTAAATTAATAAAACCTTTTGATGGGGCGCCTGGGTGGCACAGCGGTTAAGCGTCTGCCTTCGGCTCAGGGCGTGATCCCCACGTTATGGGATCGAGCCCCACATCAGGCTCCTCTGCTGAGAGCCTGCTTCTTCCTCTCCCACTCCCCCTGCTTGTGTTCCCTCTCTCGCTGGCTGTCTCTATCTCTGTCGAATAAATAAATAAAATATTAAAAAAAAAAAAAAAACCTTTTGAAAGAAATGAGAGAGCATATGACAGCCCCAAAGGAACAGGCCTAAGGGAATCCATGGTGTGCACAATAAAACAAGAGTGATCATAACTGAAATGAGAGATGGATACATCACAGTTATCATTTTTTCTAAAGGGGACTGAAGTGTGCTTGCAAAAGATTGAGAGTATAGACCATAATCCACAGAAAGGGACGACCCAGCATCTAGTCTCATTTGCAGGCACAAGCAACAGTCATCTGTATCAACTGTAGTGATACAGTTTCTGGCTGTACCTTGCCTTCATAATTATGTCCTTTCTTCCATTTCTTTAGGACACCTCAAATACCACATTTCACCACATTCATTCATACTAAGCAATGTGTTTTTTTTTTAATGAATTGCAATACTTAGCTGTATTTACTGTAATATTATTGTATTTATTTGGAATCTAAGTAAGATGTGGTTTGGATTTTATGTTTTTTAAGCTGAAAGTGAGCAAAATGTGGTAGGATTTTATGTTTTTTCAAGTCTATTTCTTATAAAACTAAATAGGATTTGCGTTCTACCCCAATGCTATGTTTATAGCATGAAATTCTATAATATAGTTAAATAATACACATACTACATTATGGGGAAAATGACTCTATATTTAAAATTCCAATATATTTTTAATGATTTCCATTTTTTCAGCACTATTCCCTTTAGTTCTGTCCTGTTGGATTATTAAGTCATTTGTCAGTCTAAGGTAATACTGCACAGTAAAGCTGTGTTGTTTAAATAACAATTACCTCAGAAAATTCAGTTTGTATCAATAGGACACACGGAATATAGGCCTCAAAATGCTGGCTGTAGAGGGTTCCATGGATGGCTCAGTCAGCTGAGTGTCCCACCCTCGGTTTTGGCTCAGATCATGATCTCAGGGTCATGAGATCCAGCCCCTAGATGGGCTCTGCCCTCAGCACTCAGAGCCGGGTCTGGCTGTACCTTTCCCTCCCCCTCTGCCCCTCCCCCTCTGACTCTCCCCACCTCTGTCCCTCTCTCTCTCTCTCTCATAAATAAATAAATAAAAGCTTTTTTTTAATGCTGGGTGTAGAACTTTGAGAATCTATTCTTACTAATCTTTGTCCCTTTATCTTTGTATCTACTCTGAAATGAGTCCTTAAGTTCTTGATGATGAAGGGCCACATAAACACTTTCCTAACGTCTTGAGGTTGTTGAGACAATGAAAATTGGACTTAATCATGCAATACCTGTGATATGGAGAGGGGATGTAAAATAGGCAAGAAGCATGTGGAGGGAAAAGCAATAGTCATGGAGTGAGAAGAAGAATAAGAAAAAAAGTATCTGCAACAGTAAGAAAAGAGATTGTCAGTGCTATCTAGCCAGAATTGTTATTTACTTAAAGTATTAGCAAACTGGGAGAAATGGGAAACAATGGTGACCCCCATCATCTAAGTAATCTATAAGCTAGTGTGGGAATATCATGTTAGAGTTTACAAAGTTCATTTGGCCACCCATCATCTGCTATAATCCTTCCTTAATTAGGTAATAGTCATCATCCCCAATTCAGTGATGAGGATACTTGGCGAAGTTCACACAGATCACATGTCAAACAGGACTAACCCACATCCATGGACTCCAACCCATGTGCCTTCCCATGCTATACTGTCAGATGGATATCAGTTGACTGACTAGGAATCCTCTTCCATTATGAGTCACAAAGGAGACTCCAGGAAAGCAAACAATATCTGAAGGCTAAGAACTTAAGTGGTAACTGACTTGGCTTGTTGCTCATTTTTTTCTAGAATATTTTAAGTAATATAAACTACTTTTTCTGCTGAGGAACTCTGCTATTCCCTTCATTCCAAACAAAGTAAGAATTCTTTCAACTAAGAGACACAAAATCAGAACTTAAAAAAAAAAAAAACCTTCAAACTATAATGTAAGAACTCCATCAGTGAAAAAAAAAGGATATATTACTAAAATCTTAACTGCCCTTTCTACTTAAAGAAAGATATACAAATATGTATGTTAATTCAGTTTTTGCAGTTAATTCAGCTTTTTAGTTTTCATCCAGATACTTGGTATTGGCAAAGCCTACATATAACAAAACAGTTGATTCAGCCAACTCAGTAGCAAAAATAAGAAGTCACATCGGTCATGAATTACGCACATGAAATAACTAATGAGAATTTTTCTAATCAACCAATTGTCAAGGAGCCTTGAAAATACAGCCTAATCAGCACATAGCAAAGTTCCTATATCATAGATGCACTTGCCTATTTCAAAAAATTCTATAGCAATTGTAGGAAAGAGAAGTCTATTTTTGAACTCTAGCATGTATTGGAAAAAAATCCAGAATGATTAAGTCTTCTGGCATGTATTTTAGCTATTACAGCTGTTTGCAATATATGTGCTACATCTATATTTGAAATCTCTGCTGTTGCCATTCACCATCTGCCCAAAGATGGGTGAAATGCCTATGTTTTTTGTTCATTGCTTATGAAACTGCACATAGCAATTTGCCAAACCTGTATTATTTTTCCCAGTCTTTTTCAAGCATCTGATCAATATCCTAGAAACGTTAAAGTAAAAACCACAGTCTTGTAAAGCCATAAGTGTAACTTGCCTTTTAAATTATGAGACGGGTAGAACAGTTCTTACAATAATCTTACCTATCTAATTATTATTAACTGTTTAATAATATTCTGATTATCCAGAAAACTGACTTCCAGATCCTGAACCTCTGGAAGAAAGTGGGGAAAGGCTCTAGAGACACTAAGTGTATCAAGTCCTAGAGTGACAAAAGTCCTGTGATCATTGCTACTTTTCTCCTAAGACAAAATTCTCACATTGTTGGGTCCCTGATATCTAGACTTCAGTGGACATAGGAAATTAAGACAGAAAGGGAATGGTATTATCCTAGAGGAAAACATAATGATACAAGGGAATATGGCTAACCCATGATATTTCAGCAAATGAGGAGACTGAAAAGTTGAAAAAGGCATTATGGATTTTGCTGAGTATTATAACCCCATATAATAGTAAATGTTCATAACAATGTCCCCAAAACATTTATAAAGCTGTTATATTCAAGACCTCTATTTAAAAATGAAAAAACAAATTGTTTTAATGTAAACTTTATTTCCATCAATATTGTTAAAATTTATAAACTCGGGGGAATTTAAAGGTCAAGCTCCAGTTACCAGTAAAATTTATTCATTTATGTAAGCAGTGTGCTTTAAGAGTATAATATCAAAAGTCACTCTTGTATTAATTACATAAAATAATCAATTATATCATTAATGTCTATAATTCAAAGCCATGTAGACTGAATAATTAAGTCCAAAATTCTAATCTCAAGGATTCTGCCTAAAATAAAAACTCCCCTACCCATGATATAAAACAAAGTCCCAATTCACAAAAGATGGTTCATATGTACTTTACACAAACCATACCTTTTTAAAAATTATTTATATATTTATTTGTGAGAGAGAGAGAGAGAGAGAACAGCAAAGAGAGGCAGAGAGAAAGGGAGCCTGCTGAGCAGGGAGCCTGATGCTGGACTCAATCCCAGGAACCTGAGATCATGACCTGAGCCGAAGGCAGACACTTAACCTACTGAGCCACCCAGGCACCCACAAATCATACCTTTATGAGGCAACTGACAACTGAATTTTAAAAATTAGAATTTTTAAAAAATATTTTACTTATTTATTTGACAGAGGTAGAGACAGCCAGCGAGAGAGGGAACACAAGCAGGGGGAATGGGAGAGGAAGAAGCAGGCTCATAGCGGAGGAGTCTGATGTGGGGCTCGATCCCATAACGCTGGGATCACGCCCTGAGCCGAAGGCAGACGCTTAACCGCTGTGCCACCCAGGTGCCCCTAAAAATTAGCATTTTGACTGCTTAGCTTCTTATGTCTCTGTACAATTGTTTCTGACTAAATGTGGCAATGGCATAATTGCTCTACAACATCTTAAGTTGAGTCTGTCTTCAGGATTACTTTCTGATCACTCTTGAGAAGCACTGGCAGATTGTTCAGTAAACGATTTTTCTATTTACTCTGTAATTATCATCCCCTTATTTAGATATCCCCATCCTCAGGTAACATAACCATAAACATTTTCTAGGCCTGCATTTGAAAAGAAATGCTAAGACTTGGAACTAAAGACTCAGTATGTTTCAATTTAATTTTATAAATAGACAAGCCCTTTCCTAAAAGAGCATTATAAGCAGATAGTCATAACTTCCATCTCGCCTAGAGTCAGAGATATAATCACACCTTCCAGTAGAAGACAATCAACAGTGCAGACACAGTTTTCTTCCTTGCCAATTTCTTAATGGTAGAAGGGCTTACTTGGCAATCCATTTATGGCAACTCTATCTATCTGATAGAATATGTTAAAGCTTGTCCTCCTTTTCAAAAAAATTCAAGGACTTGTTCTTTCAAAGGTCAAGACATATTTTCCCTATTAAATATGCATTTATTTATAACCACATGATCTTTATGAACCTTTGTTCTGAAATTCTTCAAGATTCGACCAATAAATAAGAGGAAGTTAAAATACTGCTATATATATATATATATATATATATATATATATATATATTAAGTGTACATCAAGTCAAATTAATAAAGAGTTTAGTTTTCTCATACATATTCTAGTTGGGTCTTGCTAGATAACAAATTTAAAAGATTTTAGTCTGTCCTCTACAATAACTCAATGTTTATTATAGGCCTCTAAGTCACTTAGCATATGATGTGGGGATGCTTGGCACAGTGACCACTTCACTGAAATGGTGACATAAATCTTCACTAGACCAAATTGAAACAAACTGTGATACACATGTAAACAGATCAATGGTAATACAGCATAATAACTGGTTAAATAGAAGTCAAATAGATTGTTATGGGGAAATAGAGGACGTAGCAACTAGAGCTGAATGGGGAGGTAAGAAGATTTCACCAAAGAAGTTGCATTTGAACACACACATGAAACATTTATTTGAACCCTGTAGGAATTTTTTTAACTTTGTAAAACATGACTTCCAACTGACTGTGTGGGGATTTCTTTTACTTTCCTCCCTTCAGTTTCTTGATCATCTTTATGAACTGCTTTTGAATTTGTAGCTTTACTTAATATGGCTAGAATCATAATTAACATTTTAGCCAAGACATTGTGCAGTAAGAGTCTAAGAAACAAGATGAGGGTAAGAAAAGCCTCTACAGCTCTAAGTGTTGTTACAAGCTCATGCACCTTTAGTTTTACAACGCCTACTCACTTTTTATGCTCAGTGCCGTCTACAGATTAGAAGCAAATCTCATTGCTAACGGCACAGAATTCATCAAGGCACTGCCATTGCTTGGATTAAAATCCAAACTCCTGGACAGAGCTTGAAGAGCCAAGGATGAAATGGCACTTGCCTCCCCTGCAACCTTTTTGTTTATGTCTCCCAGCTTACAAAACTCCAGAAATAACAACTTTCTTTCTGTTTCTCTTTCCCTCTGCCTCTCACATTTTTCTTTTCAGAAATATCCTAGAGCAGGGTTAAGAGCCCTAGAGCCAACTTGCCTGGTTGAAAACTTCATTTTACCACTCCCTACACGTGGAACCCCTAAACACTCATAGAAACATTCCAGGGTCACAGTTTGCCCCTCGTACGATGGAATCTCCTATGATTGCTGTGAGGGTAAAACGAGATAATACATGTAAAGTACTTAAAATATTACCTGTCCACATAAGGAAGCATTTTATTGAGGTTAGCTGTCATGATTGTTTTATTTTAGAAGACAATCAAAAATATTTATTGAGTAAATGAATCTAATTACTAGTTAAAAAATGGACTGGCATCCTAAAAGGGTACGGGTTTTGGAGGCTGAAAAACCTAGATTTGAATACTAGCTTGCATTCCCCCCCATCTCTCTCATACACGTGCGCACACACATACACACACAAGAGTGTGTGCACACATATACACACCCAGGAAACCTAAAGCATAGACATCTGAAGCCATTTAGGATAGAGTTAGGTGTCCTTCATTCACTCTTAAGACCCCAAACATGTCAAAGAAAAAAAAGAGGTGGTCTGGGTGACCCAAAGTTGCATTACATTCTGTATCTTCAGTGTAAGAAGGCATTGGAATGAGTCACACATTTTGGAACTCCATAAAAATGAGTTTTAAATGAATATATTTCAGAACATAAAGCAGTAAGCTAGGTCACCTTATTGACACGGAGCACTTCTGTCACCTCCTGTGCTGTGCAGCCTTCCATGAATTGTCCGACCTTCTCTGTGCTTCTGCCGCACGGTCATGACAGCAATTCCCATGTTTTATACACGCACAATGCCTTCCTCCTCTCTTCAGATCCACCCTCCATCCCCTCCAATCTAGCTTCTAGCCAAACCTGTCCACCAACTCTGGTATCGGTAAGCTCATCAGTCTCTACAAATTGCTGAATCCAATGGATTCACATATCCCATCCTTACCCCACAGGACCTCCCAGAGGGATTTCTAAGTTTTGAAACCCTCCAACCTCCTGACTTCTTTCTTCTCACAGTACTCCCTAGGAAACCACCCTGACTTTTTTCTCTTCTCTCCAGCTCTCTGTTCCTAACATATAAATACTGCCCTCCTCAGAATTTGGCTTTGGCTCTATTCTTTCCTCTTTCTTCTCTCTGTACTATTCCCTGAGGTGATCTCATTAATTCTCATGAAGTAAAGGACCATAAATATGTTGATTATTTCCAAATGTGTATCTTTAGGCCAACCAACAAGCCTGTTGGCTGTATCAGAAATATGGCAAACCTACCATGTCCAAAACCAGATTCTTGATTCCTTCTCCCAGAAATGGGTTCCTCCTCTAGGCTCCTCTTCTATACAAATGGTATAAGCATCCTTTTGTTGCTTATTCCAGAAATCTAGAAGTTATTCTTGTTTCTTTAGCAATCCCTACATTTCCCCACCTTATGTAACACTCAACAACACTCACATATTCTGCCTCTAAAATATTTCTTAAACCATTCATTCCCTCTGTCTTCATTTCCACAATCATTCTGGCTCAAGACAAAATCATGTCTCACTAGAATTACTGTGATAACCTTGTTTTTTAATATTTTTAAGCAGTTTTACCAAGTATAACTGATACACAAAAATATTGGACAAATTTANCCAAAATTTTGGACAAATTTAATGTTTATAATTTGATCTATCTGTTCCTATCTTTGAAACCTTCCTATCCATCCTCCATGNACAAAAATATTGGACAAATTTAATGTTTATAATTTGATCTATCTGTTCCTATCTTTGAAACCTTCCTATCCATCCTCCATGCAATAGTCACCAGACAGGTGATCTTAATGTGTGTTTTAAGTTCACCTGGAATTTTCTTACTGATACCTTCTCCACACTAATGAAGTAAATATGACATTACGCTTTTTTCTAGTTATTTTCATTTTTCTTCTTGAGATACCTACATTATTTCTAAATATTTATCATACATTCACAGTTTTCCTTGGAGGTCATTAAAATACTGATTAAATTAGCAGTGATATTTCAAATTAAGCTTCCCAAAAGAAACTTTGATTTAAATTTAATAGGACAGCTATTATTTTACTATCCAAAAACAGAATCCAATCATGGTTGCTAAGATAAAATAATGCATTCTGTTTATTTGTATTGGATGAATTAACATAAAGGAAATATAATGACATATTTGCTTTCCCCTAGTAAGTTCTAAATAACTTTTTAATGTTTAAGTGAAAGGCACATTTAGAAATAAATATTCTCATAATATGAATTCTTACTGAGAGATACTCTTTTCCTTTCTGCTTTGAACAACTCATGTTTTGGCTCATATGAAATCAATATATGTAAAAAAATTAGGTTAACTAATAGTAGCCTTTGTGATGCATTATATTGTTAAACGATAAAGCTAGTTATTTTCGTTTCTGACAGGCCGTGACTCTATTTATATGACACTTAGGAAAGATAAGGATGATTCAGGCTCAGCAGCACATTGTTACGAGTGTGCATGGAAGTCTATAAGACTCCTTTCAAACATACATACACCTAAATACAAAGCATGTGGATAAATCAAGGGGGAAAACAAATCATTCAAGTTATTTGACACTTAATAGGAATAAAATTGTAACTTTATTCTCTATTTTATTGCTTGATACAAGAATTGTGTTTAGTAGACATTGTGAAATGGCAATAGTGACCTGAGGCAATATCAAGAAAATTATTTTACTTCTGAACACTCTAAAAATGTAGCCTGATCAATGGTTGCTATATATAAACACCATCTCTATCATGTATTTACAAAGTAACACAAAAATCACCTAAACAATTTCAAACGAATGGCACGTGCATATTCTTCACCTGACTTTCTGTGTAAATCACTCACATTTATGGAATTTGTCAAATATTTGTTCAGTTTTCCCATTCTCTGTACACATGGTAACAAGTACAGAAAGTTACCATAATAATGGTTGTTCAGAAGTCACTTATTTGTCTCTGTTTCTTAAGCAACATGGCGTGACCTGGTGCATTGTGGAAGTAAAGTAAGGGTTAATCAAAATGGTGGCAACTTCCAGAAATTCGAATGCAGCTTTGAGGGAAAAAAAGCTGAAATTTTACTTACTAATAGGTCAGCAGGAAATCAAAAGTGGAATGAGTTGTTGGTGACCATATAATTTATCATTCAAACCAAGACACTTCTGAAAATGAAAGAGGACTTTGGCAATTATGTCATGACAACAGAAATAAAGTGAGACTGTCCCACACAAAACAAGATGTAAGGTCACCCTAGGGTAGCTTTACCCTAAGGAGATAGAAAGTCAAGATCAAGATAAGAATGTTATAGGACAAATGAGTATTTCTGAACTGCTATCAGGTAACAGAGACCTAAATAATGGTCTCTAGTGGCAAATGTGATAGGAGATGCCATTCTATAGTAAGGTTGCCAGAAAATATATAGAACTCCAGTTAAATCTGAATTTCCAATAATCAGCAAATAATTTCTTATAAGTACGTCTCAAGCAATATTGTACGTCTCAAGCAATATTTGGGATATATTTTACACTTAAAAATTCTCATTTACCTGAAATTCAAATTTAATTGTGAGTCTTGAATTTTTATTTGCTAAATTTGACAGCCCTACTGGAGGCCCAAGGTCTGTGTTCCTAGAAAAATTTTGTGCTTACAGAGATCACCCAGCAGGGCTCCTGTAGCTTTAAACTCAAGATTCCTTGCAAGAACTACATTTTTTCCTAAAACTGGTTTAATCACTTGGCAAAATAGGAGGGGTCCTCTGAAGAGCTTAGCACAAGTCTCAGAGTCTAGAAGCTGCTGGTCAAAAGGTAGGTATATAATAAATGCCTGAGGAGTGACTGAAGGATCCTTCCTGAGCCAGTATCAGGATTGCAGAGGGGAAAACATAATTCATAAGTGCACTGAATGCATAGGAGAAAACCTCAAGAGAAGAAGCCCAAGGCAAGACCCAATAGAAACTAGGGTTAAGTTCTGATGGGCTAAATGGGTAAGGATTGAGTCACGCCAAGTTCATTCAAGCAATAAGAGCCCAGAAAGCAGGTCCTAAGATGAAAACGGACACAAAGCTCAAGGTCAGAGGGCAGGACTCTGTGAAACAGAGACAAAAAGGTTCAGAATCCAAGAAAAAAAATAGAAGCAAGTTAGGAATGACCAGGGAGGGAAAGATGATGTCCTCTATTAGGATTAGAATATCTATAACTTGCTCATATCCATCACTGAGTGCAAGAAGCATCAATCTTTCTGAATTGTCTTTATTTATCTTCCATTCAATATACTGTGGTTAGAATTTTTTATAAAAGGAATGGCCAACTTTAATAGTAACAATAATGTCAATAATAATAATAGTTGTAATAGCAAACTGGTATTAAGCTCTTACTATGTGCCAGAAATAAACTAAGCTTTTCTCTTGGATTAGTTTATTTAATTATCACAATCTTATGATGTAAAGTAATATTATTATCTTAACTTCACCTTACTGTACATTATTTTAAGGCATTCTAGGTAGGCTCTTCTAGGACCAGGACAAAGATGAAAACTGCAAAAAGTGAACAACATCTGTAAGAACCACTACGCACTGCTCAGATCTCTGACATAGAGACTACCTGGAGGTCCACTAGCTAGGTTGGAATTTTTTCTTAGTTCCATTGCTTCCCTGTAATAAAACTCTGGGCAAATTCCTTTATCCCTCTAAGTCTTCATTTCATTCTCTTCAAAAAGGGGGCAATAATGTTACAGTGTTGTAAAAGTAAAATGAGATAGTATGTATAAAAGGTTTAACATTATACCTGGCACACGGTAAGTATGTAATAACTAACAAATGCCATAGTTTAGGAAAGACTTGGTATTAAAAGAGATGGGAAAGAAACAAAATTTCTTGTTATTAGTTTTTACATTGATTGTTTTTCTCCATCGTTTTCTATCTCAATATTAAATGTGATCTAATTTATGTGTACCCAGAGATTTCCTCCTTTGCACCTGCAATCTATACCCTCTTAGACATAATGTGATAACCTGGAGCCCCCAAAAAGGACACTAGGTAAAAAGTAAGGGAATCTGAATAAAGTATGGACTTTAATCATTACTAGTATATCAATATTGCTTCATTAATTGTGACAATGCACCATACTGATCTAAGATCTTAATAGTAAGGGAAATTGGATGTGTGGTATATAGGACCTCTCTGTACAATCTTCACAACTTTTCTATAAATTTGAAACTATTCTAAAATCAAAAGTTCTTTTAAAAGAAAAGGCATTATTCATGAATCTTAGTCATAAAATGTCTCATTTGCTTAAACTTTACAAACAGTTGTCCTATATGTCAGTATTAAAACTAATGATGAACTCTTTATACACTTTTGGAATGCATTTGTCATGCCACACCTACACATATACTGGCTTATAACCATTCTGAAAGAATTCTTCCATAGCCTTGTTACCCATCCTTTGAAGCTTTCAGGAAATGAACCCTTTATTATTAACTGCTTGGCTTGGCTCTGGTCATAAATTATTTTATGGGAGAAACAAAGTCTGCATTTGAAACTTAGAAGAAATCATTCTCTCTCTAGAGTAACTCCTAGATATTTTTGCTACTTCCATAAGGTCAATGAGGTAATGAATAGAATATTAAATTCTTCCTTCTTTTAGACTGAAGTTGATGACTTTATCACTGAAGCTCTGACCATTTATAACTCTATCATGATCATCAGGACTACATATATCATACCACTATAGCTCTGTAGTGGTGGTCTAGTGTTTTGTGATAAATTTTCATTCATTCATTAGACAAATATTTCTTTAGAGCCTATGCTAATAATCTCTGTGCTGGGCTGGGGAGACAAAAAAGAGATCACCATTTTCACAGAGCTCACCTACCCTTGAGAACACATACATACATAACTAGATTATTAGGTGTGAATTCAGTAGATGTTAAAAACTGCTTTCAAAGAATGCCTTCTTTCAAACATGTTCTATCTGCATGTCCCGTTTGGCAAACTGGTGACCAGAAATTCTTAATTCAAATTTACATCTGTGAAGCCAAGAATATAACCTTACCAAAGGGAGGTGTGATCTTTGCCTCATTTGAGAAGTGATCTCTAAGAAGAGGATCTTTGTTTACCTGGGGGCCTTGATCACCAGAACATCTAACAATGTGATTTATGATGGGGACTTTGGGCCACAAAATACCCATTCTACCTCCAGAAGGGATAGAGACTAAAGGTCATCCATGTGGGCAGTAATCCATGGTCCATTCTGAACCAGGCTCAGGTGACCCTCCAAAGTTGGTGTCCCATACTGATGTCACATAAGAAATACCATCCATGACTTCATAGGGAGAGGGCAATAAAGGCTCCACTTTTGGTACTTTTCCTCTTCTCTTGGCTGATGCTAATCTGTATTCCTTAGCTTTGAAAAACTATAACTGTGACTATATCATCTTTCAGTGATATTTCTGTGAGTCCCTCCAACAAATTATTGAACCTGAGGGTGATTTGAAGAAACACTCAAATTTGCAAATGGTACCAAAAGCAAGGGTAGTCTTGTGTGAACTGTGTCCCTTAACTTCACAGTTGGGTAACGCATGGCATCCAATTTGAAACAATTGTCCTCCTATTCTACAACTGGGACAGACTTGACCTTGGCAAAGGGACCTACCATGGGGGTGGAAGGTATTTTCCTCCCCCCTCTCTTCGTGGTGTTTCTGGCTCATTCAGTTTGTGAGAGTAAAAAGGGGGAAAGAAACAAATGTCTTATGTGACACTGTTGCGATTTACTCATGTGTGACAGGCATCCTGTGTTGTAGACATTCTGTGTTGTACAAGTGTAGATTGAGGGACCACAAGAGAATCTGTGCCCTGACAATATGTTACATCATCTCTTACCATTTAAATCCCCTTATCCCATCAGTTCACTCGCTTGAGAAGGGTACCTTCAAGACATCTCTCAAACCTGGCTCTTCACAGTGCATATGGGGCCATAGGAACCTCACGCATACTTGTCACACCAAATGGAGGGACTTCACACTGCAACACTGCTGCCCTGCCTCCTCCTCTTGCCTTAGTGAGTTGCTCCAAACAATATCCTGCCTTCACAGTGCTCCAGGTGAGCAGTAGGCATTGTTATTTTGTTCATAAATGGTCCAAATCTCCAAGAACTATATGACATCCTCATCTAAGCACTCTTTCACTGTGCTCCACTCTGTTGCTTTTGGGGTGAGTTTACATGTAAAACTCAGTAAATATTTAGACAGCAAATGAAATGTCAAACTTCCATACTCACAAATACACTCAAACCCTTGATATCCCTCTGTATTAGGCTTCCCCAGAACCAACAGGAGACTGATTGATTGATAGATCGATCAATAGACAGATATCTTCATTAATTGCTTCAGGTGATTATGGAGGCTGGCAAGTCTAAAAATCTGCAGGGTAGACCAGCAGGCTGGAGAGCTAGCAATGCTGATGCTGCAGGTCCATTCCAAAAGGCCTACAGGCTACAGACCCAGAAAAGTTGATGCCATAGTTCAAGTCTAAAGGCTGTCTGATGACAGAATTTCCTCTTGCTTCAGGGAGGTCAGCCTTTTCTTCTAGTCAGGCCTTCAACTGATTGAGTGAGGCCCACCACATCATAGAGGATAATCTGCTTTATTCAAGTCCACTGATTTAAATGTTAATCTCATCCCAAAACAAAAAAAACAAACAAAACTCACAAATACCCAGAATAACGTTTGAACACATATCTGGCACTGTAGCCAGCCAAACTGACACATGAAATCAACCACCACACCCTCTTAATTGGCTTAAAGAGAAAAAGACTGCTTTTTTACTTCTCTCCCAAACAAGAGATAAAAATCCAAAGCACTTCCTCTGAGTCTATGTCACACTACCTCTCATTGACTTTTCTGTTCTATCCAATACCTCTGGAATTTCTACACTCTTCTTGATATAGTTTGGTGAAGGGTGAGTGGGGGATGACAGTGAGGATTACAAGAAAGTTTGGAAAGCATGATAAATGTGGAAACAGATTCCTGGCACTTTACATACTTTACAAAGCAAGTATGACTATTCTCTTCAAGTTTAGAAATTTAGCCATATCCCTGCATAAAGAAGTCCTATTAAACATGCTGTGATGCAATCAAGCAGGCAATTGTAACACAAAATGTTAAATACTATGATAAAGGTAGGGGAGGATGCGCTGGAAGTATTTACAAAGGTTTCTAAGTCAGCCTAGAGGATTTGGGAAAATATGAAGAAAAAACAATAATTAAGCTGAGAACAGAAACATACATATGGAAAAGACATCAGAAAATAGGAATGAAGCAATAGAAAGGAGTGTTCAGAATTAAGAGGTCATCTACATGCCAGCATTCAGAGGTGAGACACAGTGTGGGACTAGAGCAGAGCTGCGAGTCATTAAGTCCAGGGAAAACAAAAGATTGGAGAATTTGATCAAGATGCAAGAGATAAAGTTGGAAAGGTAAACAATGATCAAAATTTAAAGTTTCAAGTGAGCCACATTAAAGAACTTGGATTTTATCCTAAGGGCAATGAAGACACACTGAATAATTTTTAGTAAATAGGAAATTTACTCTTTATATACAAGAAATGACCATAGTCTGAGAAAGCATTAAATGAGAGAAGAATACCACTGTGTTGCTAAGTTAATTTCTGGGAATACAAAAATAAGCAAACTACAGTTCCCAAATCCCCCAAAGCTCACAATCCAATGACAAAAGTTAGGTATTATCATACATTGGGAGAACCAAGAAATACTACAATTGTGTTGGGCTTTACTTTTACAATATATATGATTCAAAGTATGTTTGGGAATTTACTCTCAAAAACAAACACAAATTTAGTCATGCTGTTAGATACATCTTTGCACACACTTATACACATCGATACTTGGTAATTTTTTGTTCAATGACTAGAAATCTAAAGGACAGCATTTGCTCAAGAAAACATAATTCACTCTAGGTGTCTCCAACTGAAGGAAGTAAATAGAGGGAGTCAGTTAAGTTAGAAGGGTTGGAAGACAAAAAGGAGAAGGAGAGGGAAAATCAGGACCCACTAACACTTCTAGGCTTGAACCTGCTACTCCACTTCAGAGATACTGTTGCAGTCAGTTCCACGCCTGTCAAATATGTGCCACTTGGACCTGAGTAGGAATTGCTAAAAAGGGTTTCTTTCTATCCAGAATCACCTCACCTCTTCTGCTGCTACAGAAACTCCCAGAAAATTCCAGGGACTGCCAATAACTGCAATGTCATTGAAGTCCAAAGCAGGAAGTTCTCTAATTTCTAGCCTTCTGATTTTCAAACAGTATCCCCTGATGATAGAACATAGCAGCAAGTCAGCTGACATGGGAACACAGAAAATGTAGATTCAAAATCTGAGCCATGCTAGTACAAACAGAACAGTTTGGCAGGAGTACTGTTGAGAAACCATAGATGAATAATCAACTCATACAGTATTATATTTCAGTGTCCTGATTTTGAGTCATTTCTACTAAAAGTTTTAATGGCAGAAATCCTCCTAGACCCACTTTTTCATGAATACTTTTTTCTCCAAAAGAAATGCATGGGATCCAAGTTGTCCTTTACCAAAAACTCAGTAAGAGTTCAATATCTACTTTAAAAAATTCAAGTGATAAATAGCAGAGAGATTTGTGTTGGAATTGCACTGGTTGTCAGTGGCTATTTTATAAGAATTGGGATAAACACAGTACTTAGAGAATTTACTTGCATGGAAACAAGTAGACTTGAAGCCATGATCTATGGGCTAGAATTTACTATATTGATTAAGATGAAAAAGAGTAGCACATGCCAGATTACTTGGCAAAACCCCTCAAACTGAATTACATTTCCATGAAAGTAACCAAGAATCATTGGTCAATAATCAATGGTTTTTCTGAACTAGCTCAGGCTAAGAACTTAATTTTTGTAGACCTCATTTTAAAATGACCTAAAGGAATCTAAATTGTATCAGAAAGTGCAACATCCATCATTACCAGCCCTGTATAGCAATTAGCACCAATAATCAGATAATCAAAGATAACTGTGTTAGAAAAAAATCAAGTTTAATTTTCAGCAATTTGCCAATAGGAACTATATCCATGTCCAACCATAGTTCAGGCCTCCTTTCGATCAATCGGGCATTGTTTTGGGCCTTGTGCTAAGTACTACCGATACAGAGATAAAATGGCCCCTGACTTCAAAGAGGTCATTGTTTAGCAGTGGAGAAAGACACATATCAAAACTAAATACAATTACAAACTAAGTTTTAAGGATGGCACATGCTATGGAAGATGCCATGAAATTGTTAGAGAGTTGTCAAGATTTATTATGTTTCCCATTAATCATCATGCCATTCCTTGTTCCACAAGAGCAGTCAGTCCCGTTGAATTTTTAATACTAACAAGGACTATCTCTATTAAAAAAAAAAACTAAATAAAAATTTGTAAAATAAACTGAATGTCTTCTGTACACAGGGGAACAAGATCATGAAAAAGAGAGGACTTGGTGTGGCACTGTCATTTCTTCCAACCTCAGTCTCTGTGTCTTTTGCAAAGCTCCTAACAATGCTTATTGGGACAGAGCACATGGACGTTCACAATCCCTGTGTCTGCAGCAGCCACCATGAGGAAGGCCCAGGGAAGAATTTGCCACTTTCAGTGGAAAACAAGTGCCATTACCAATTATGATGACTATGTACTTGGGATCTGGATTGACTGCACCTTTCTTCATAGTAAGAATGCTTAAGAAATAAGGACATTCTCATTCATCCACAATATAGATACAAAGAGGAGCATTTTAAAAGGTGCAATATTTCTGAAAAATAGAGAGGAGTTAAGATGGCGGAGGAGTAGGGGACCCCTTTTTCAGCTGGTCCCCTGAGTCGAGTTGGATAGGTACCAGACCAGTCTGAACATCCACGGAATCAGCCTGAGACAAGGAAGATACATCTGGATCTCTACAAATGAACATCTCCAGTGCTGAGTATTGAGGTACAAAGTGGGGAGCCGTGAAACTGCGCACAGATATCGGAAGATAAACGGAAGGGGGAGGGAGCTGCCACCTTCGGGTGCCAGAAGCGGTAGCCACCTGCACGGGGAGCGGGCGGACTCTCGGACGGCACCTGCGAGAGAGCAGACTGAGATTGTGAGCCGGGGAATGCATGCCACCAGACTGAAATGGAGCTCCAGTGTGCTCACTGGATCCAGACTGAGACCGGGAGCTCTGGAGCACGCGGGGACGGCTGGCTGTGTTAGAAACACAAAGGACAGAGACGCGCCGGCCCTGGAAGTGAGGGCTGGGACACTGGGTGTGGGGCGCACATCCCGGGACACTGCAGGGTTGAGCAGCACCAACAGAAACAGAGTTAAAGTGGCCAGAACATCAGTGGAGAACAGTCCGAAATCCCTCTGTTCTGAGACACAAGCTGAGATTCGGCCACTGCTGCTCTGACTCTCAGAAGAGGCACAGCAGACTGCCAGGGAAAGCTGCCAGAGAACAAAAGCCTGGAAATACAGGCTCACAATGTGCCCATCCCCATCCCCCCTCGCAGGGGACAAGGAGACTCTACCCAAACAGGTAGCCTGAGTATTGGCACTGCAGGCCCCTCCTCCAGAAGGCAGGCTGAAAAATCAAGGAGCCCACATCCCTAAGATCCCTATAAAACAACTGTGCACTACCTGGGTCCCGGTCAATAATTTGGGCTCTGAACAACCCTGCAACTTCTTCTCATCAGGATGACAAGAAGGAGCAATCCCCCCCAGCAAAGAAAAGACAATGAGTCTGTGGCCTCTGCTACAAAAGTAATGGATATGGATATAACCAAATTATCAGAAATGGAATTCAGAGTAATAATGGTCAAGATGATGTGTAGACTTGAAAAAAGAAAAAAGGAAATGTTAATGAGAATATAGAATCTCTAAGGGTGGAAATGAGAGCAAAACTGACAGAAATTAAAAATTCTATGAGCCAAATGCAGTCAAAACTAGAGGCTCTGATGGCCAGGGTGAATGAGGCAGAAATACATATCAGTGAATTGGAGGATGGGTTAGTAGAAGAGAAAGCTAAAATAGAAACATGGCTCCAAAAAATCACACCTGAAGAATGTAGGTTATGGGAGATTACTGACTCAACGAAACGATCCAATGTCAGAATCATCGGCATTCCCGAGGGGGTGGAGAAAAACAGAGGTCTAGAAGAGATATTTGAACAAATTGTAGCTGAAAACTTCCCTAATCTAGCAAAGGAAAAAAAACATTCATGTCCAAGAGGCAGAGAGGACCCCTCCCAAGCTCAACCACAACAAACCTACGACACGTCACATCATAGTGCAATTCGCAAATATTAGATCCAAGGATACAGTATTGAAAGTATCCAGGGCAAAGAAATTTCTCACATACCAAGGCAAAGGTATCAGAATTACATCAGACCTGTCTACACAAACCTGGAATGAGAGAAAGGGTTGGGGGACCATTTTTAAAGCTCTTTCAGAGAAAAACATGCAGCCAAGGATCCTTTATCCAGCAAGGCTGTCATTCAGAATTGATGGAAAAATAAAGACCTTCCAGAATTGCCAGTCATTGACCAATTTCGTAACCATGAAACCAGCCCTACAGAAGATATTAAGGGGGGTTCTATAAAAGTAAAAAGGCCCCAAGAGTGATACAGAACAGAAAGTCACAATCTATAGAAACAAAGACGTTACTGGCAACATGGCATCATGAAAATCATATCTCTCAATAATCAGTCTCAATGTAAATGGCCTAAATGCTCCCATAAAATGCCACAGGGCTGCTGATTGGATAAAAAGACATGACCCATCCATTTGCTGTCTACAAGAGACTCATTTTGAACCTAAAAATACATTCAGACTGAAAGTAAAGGGGTGGAATACCATCTTTCAAGCTAATGGACCCCAAAACAAAGCTGGGGTAGCAATTCTCGTATCAGACAGATTGGATTTTAAACTAAAGACTATAGTTAGAGACACAGAAGGGCACTATATTATTCTTAAAGGATGTATCCAACAAGTGGATATGACAATTATAAATATATATGCCCCCAACAGGGGAGCAGCAAGATACACAAGCCAACTCTAAACCAGAATAAAGAGACATATAGNAGAATAAAGAGACATATAGATAAAAATACGTTAATAGTAGAGGACCTCAACACTCCACTATCAGTCATAGACAGAGTACCCATGCAGAAAATTGACAAAGAAACAAGGGCTTTGATTGCCACACTCAACGAGTTGGACCTCATAGATATATATAGAACACTACATCCCAGAACCAAAGAATACTCATTCTATTCTGATGCCCATGGAACATTCTCAAGAATAGACCATGTTCTGGGTCACAAAANCAAATGCCCATGGAACATTCTCAAGAATAGATCATGCTCTGGGACACAAAACAGGTCTCAGCCAATACCAAAAGATTGAAATTATCCCCTGCATATTCTCAGACCACAACGCTCTGAAATTGGAACTCAACCACAAGGAAAAACCTGGAAGAAACTCAAACACTTGGAGGCTAAGAACCATCCTGCTCAAGAATGACTCGATAAACCAGGAAATCAAAAAACAAATTAAACAATTTATGGAGACCAACGAGAATGAATACACAACGGTCCAAAACCTATGGGATACTGCAAAGGCAGTCCTAAGGGGGAAATACATAGCCATCCAAGCCTCACTCAAAAGAATAGAAAAATCTAAAATGCAGTTTCTATATTCTCACCTCAAGAAACTGGAACAGCAACAGAGGGACAGGCCTAACCCACTGACAAGGAAGCAGTTGACCAAGATTAGAGCAGAAATCAACAAATCAGAATCCAGGAGTACAGTAGAGCAGATCAACAGAACTAGAAGCTGGTTCTTTGAGAGAATTAATAAAATTGACAGACCACTGGCAAGACTTATCCAAAAGAATAGAGAAAGGACCCAAATTAATAAAATTATGAATGAAAAAGGANCTGAGATTATTAAAATTATGACTGAAAAGGGAGAGGTCACGACCAGCACCATTGAAATTGCAAGGATTATTAGAAACTTTTATCAACAGCTATATGCCAAAAAACTAAACAATCTGGAAGAGATGGAGGCCTTCCTGGAAACCTATAAACTACCAAGACTGAAACAGGAAGAAATAGATTTCTTAAATAGGCCAATTAACTATGAAGAAATTGAGTCAGTGATAAACAACCTTCCAAATAATAAAACTCCAGGCCCAGACGGTTTTCCTGGGGAATTCTACCAAACATTCAAAGAAGAAATAATACCTATTCTCCTAAAGCTATTT
Organism: Ailuropoda melanoleuca; assembly: GCF_002007445.2. Lineage (NCBI taxonomy): Eukaryota > Metazoa > Chordata > Mammalia > Carnivora > Ursidae > Ailuropoda > Ailuropoda melanoleuca. Next base: position 122,801,712 of record NC_048222.1, read on the forward strand.
CAAAAAATAGAAACAGAAGGAAAGCTACCAAACTCATTCTATGAGGCTAATATTACCTTGATCCCCAAACGAGGCAAAGACCCCCTCAAAAAGGAGAATTACAGACTGATTTCCCTAATGAATATGGACGCCAAAATCCTCANTCTCTAATGAATATGGATGCCAAAATCCTCAACAAGATCCTTGCTAATAGAATCCAACAGTACATTAAAAGGATTATCCATCATGACCAAGTGGGATTCATACCTGGGATGCAAGCATGGTTCAACACTCGCAAATCAATCAATGTGATACATCATATCAACAAGAAAAGACTCAAGAACCATATGATCCTCTCAATTGATGCAGAAAAAGCATTTGACAAAATACAGCATCCTTTCCTGATTAAAACCCTTCAGAGTGTAGGAATAGAGGGTACATTTCTCAATCTCATAAAAGCCATCTATGAAAAGCCTACTGCAAGCATCATTCTCAATGGGAAAAAGCTGGAAGCCTTTCCCTTAAGATCAGAAACACGACAAGGATGCCCACTCTCGCCGCTATTATTCA
>NC_048222.1:122802422-122900157 GCF_002007445.2 Ailuropoda melanoleuca
ACAAAAAGGGATCAAAGGTATCCAAATCGGCAAAGAAGAAGTCAAACTGTCTCTCTTTGCAGATGACATGATACTCTATATGGAAAACCCAAAGGAATCCACTCCCAAACAATTAGAAGTTACAGAGCAATTCAGTAATGTGGTGGGATACAAAAACAATGCTCAGAAATCAGTTGCATTTCTATACACGAATAATGAGACTGAAGAAAGAGAAATTAGGGAANGGAGAAAGGGGATCCCTCCTACATTGTTGGTGAGAATGCATGTTGGTACAGCCACTCTGGGAAACACTGTGGAGGTCCCTTAGAAAGTTAAAAATTGAGCTACCCTATGACCCAGCCATTGCACTACTGGGTATTTACCCCAAAGATGCAGACGTAGTGAACAGAAGGGCCATATGCACCCCAATGTTCATAGCAGCATTGTCCACAATAGCTAAATCGTGGAAGGAACCGAGATGCCCTTCAACAGATGACTGGATTAAGAAGTTGTGGTCCATATATACAATGGAATATTACTCAGCTATCAGAAAGAACGAATTCTCAACATTTGCTGCAACATGGATGGCACTGGAGGAGATAATTGCTAAGTGAAATAAGTCAAGCAGAGAAAGACAATTATCATATGATTTCTCTCATCTATGGAGCATAAGAACTAGGAAGATTGGTAGGGGAAGAAGAGGATAAAGAAGGGGGGGTAATCAGTAGGGGGAATAAAGCATGAGAGATTATGGACTCTGAGAAACAAACTGAGGGCTTCAGAGGGGAGGGGGGTGGGGGAATGGGATAGGCCGGTGATGGGTTTTAAGGAGGGCACGTATTGCATGGTGCACTGGGTATTATACGCAACTAATGAATCATCGAACTTTACATCGGAAACCGGGGATTTACTTTATGGTGACTAACATAATATAATAAAAAACTTTTAAAAAATAAATAAATAAATAAAAGGTTCAATATTTCTGAAAAACAGATCAAATTCTTGAACTCAGCATACTAGATATGTTTGTAAATAAATTTATGGCATGAATCTTTCATGCCTTTTCTCTGAAAGAAAAATGAATTAAGCACATCAGAAACTACCTAGACTGTCTCTTCTCTTTGTAACAAATGACTTACTGCTAGGAAGTATAAAGGTCATCCAAGATAACTAAGTTAGGCTTACTCCAATTAGACTAAATTAGGTTAAATCAAAGACATAGAAATTCCAAGATGTAAATGTTAGTGAGGTATCAGTCTCTCAACTAACTCAGGATGCCTTTCTTCCTAAGCATCTTTACTACAACTGAAGCACTGGAACCACATCTTTAGAGTTAATTGGTATTGATTTCTTACCTATACCACTCAAGGACACAATAGGTCCTCAAGCACTGATTTTTTTATAATTGCTAAAAATACTCAAAAGTCATTTTAAAAAAAACTAAACCAATCCTTCACTAGTATATTTATAAAATCATGTACTATACTATACTAGTATAGTATATAAAATCATGTCTTCATTTTCTGATTTCTCAGAAAATTACAACCTAAATAGATGTTCTCTCCACCTGTCTATAATATGCTTTTATTATATTATTATATTACATTTATAATACCACCATCTTCCTCAGTGTCATGCTTTACTTCTACACCCATACACTCACACAGACTGTGAATATATCTTGCCCTTCCCACCTATGGCGTAGTAACTGTGGTTTGTTACAAAAATGTGACTTACTAATTGGAAAGGCCAAAAATGCATTCATTCCTCCATTCATTCATTCATTCACTGAAAAAACATTGAATGAGTACCTCACGCTGTCCTAAGTTCTGTGCTTAGAGCAGTAGATGCTCTCATATGTAAACACATGCCTGTCTTTGAGACCTCCCAGTGTAATGGGGGAATAGACAAGGAGATGGACAGTGTGAGTAGTGCAAATAGTGCCAAGATTAAAGTTAAGCACAAGATACTGAAGAAGCACTTCAATTTTTTATTTCTACTATGGATCAAGGGCTTTTTCTCTTCACAGCTTAAGTAATACCATCATTACCTCATTCATAACTGCCCCAAAGTAAACTGGATTTTTGTGTGTATAAACATAGCTGTCTAAATATAATGCAGTAGCTCCCCCACCATGCACAGGTTCATTTTCCACAGTTTCAGTTAGCCACAGTCAACTGCAGTGAGGAAACAGATGATCCTCTGATCTATTATCAGAAAGGCAAGAGTAGCCCAACACTACATCACAACACCTACATCATTTACCTCACTTCATCTCATCATGTAGGCATTTTATCATCTCATAAGAAGTAGGGTGAGAACAGTAAAATATTTTGAAAAAGATAGAGCACATTCACATAACTTCTATTACAGTATATTGTTATAATTGTTTCTATTTTATTATTGTGGTTGTTAACTTCTTACTGTGCCTAATTTATAAATAAAACTTCACTATAGATATGTACTTATAGGAAAAAAACATAGTATATAATATAGGTTTAGTACTATCCACAGTGACGGGCATCCACTGGGGTTCTTGGAACATATCCCCTGTGGATGAGTGGAGGTCTACTGTATAACAAATAGCTTTCCATTGGTATTCTTCCTAGTGGCGTTAGAAAGAAGAGAACAAGCTGACCTTTTTCACGAAGTCTAAAGCATCTGCTATAATCCTCTAGAAAAATAAAGAGCAAAGGAACAGAAAACAGTTTGGATGGTCTAATCACACAAAAATAAATTGTTTACACATGATCTCAAAGTAGGCTTATTCAAATAGTTCAAAATTGTCTCTAAAGGATGATCTAGCCATAAATGTGGCAAAACAAGAATGGTGTAAATCAAACATTTTTGCAAGATTTTAAAAATTAATACTGTATTTTAATGAGCTTGCAAGGCTCAAAAACTCAAAGTGTGTCAAAACTTAAAAAAAAAAATAATAACCCCTCTCAAGTCTTAGTTCAGTAAATTCACTTTAATAAAAATTTCCTTCTTTTTTTTTACAAAGACATTGTCACTTCAAATTGAAATGTCTTAAGTTTTTAGCTTTATTTCTAATTATGATTCTAAGAAATGAGTTTAAGTCGTACTGTTCTGTTTTTAAGGGACATATTAATGCAGCACCAAAGACCCAAAAGAAATTTAAAACAGTCCAGGAAATCTCAGGGTGTTTTAAAAGAGGCAAACATTTGGTATCCATTTCTGATTTTAATGGACAGCAGAAAAGGACATGAAATTTTTTTCAGATTTACTGACATGTGTCAAAAGTACCCAGAAGTGGGTGAGTCGTGGACTTAATCACATAAGTAGCCATTCATCTACTCAAATTTTAGATTTAGAGAAAAATACTTCCATCCAAAACATCTCTCCCTTAAACATGTTTTGCCTTTGCTTGAAACTGCTTGTTAGTTCTTCAACATAAGCAGAATCCCAAAGGAACACAGTAGTGGAGGCTGGGAACATAAGAAGTGGATACATCCTCCATACATGGAAAAGTTCCAGATAGAGTGGTAAGCTCTGGGTAGGAGGAAACAGCATGAGGTGCTTGAGAAACCCAGAGTAATACAAAGGCAAATGTTCCTTGGAGTAGAAGTAAGATGGTACTTCATGATTTGTCCAAGGCTGGCTCCAACAGGAAGTGCGCCCATCTACCAAAAAAAGGAGCCTGATACAGATTTTAAGCAAGTGAGCTCAGGAGCCAGGTTCTTGCATTCAAATCCCACGTCTGCTACTTCCAAGTTTTGTGACCTACGAATATTTCCTTAACTTTCTTGTCCCTCACTTTCCTCACCTTGGCACACAATAAAAATCTGTAAGTATTAGTTACACTAGTATTATCAGGATCTCAGAAACTCAGCATATTGACATTGGAATTTAGGTTGGGTCAGAGATATTTGGGTTTCACCTCGTTACTTTGGAGACGTAAAAACTGAGGCTTGAAAACAGTAAATGACTTGTTCAAAGTCACAGTGGTGGCAAGTGGAAACAGGCAAGACGGCTTAAATCGGTGTTCTGTTTGATCAGAACTACAGATCCAACAAAACACAAAAGCCTTCCTTATATACTGATAGGGGGAAAAAGGAATATGATACACTGGAGCATTTATTTAGTAAACAAAAATATCCGATTTAAACAGCTACTCAAATGAACTACTATCCTAACTTAAGGAAATTGCAAAAATAGATATAAATATCTGGAGCTGCAGAAATTGTTCATGCTCACAGATTTTATGCTAAAGACAGAGGAAAAGAGGTCTGACAAAAGCAGATACACTAGTCTGATACAATAGTCTAAAAAATATATATAATTTGCAGACATTTTAATGAGCTCTTTTGGCACCATAGAGAAAGGCACTATAATATTCCCTCTGTGTTAAAAAAAGAAAGAAAGAAAGAAAGAAACTGAAAGTGAGGTGAATTTTTCCAGACCACAGCATGTTCTGTCTCTTTCCAAATCATTAGAGACCTTTAATCTACTGGCATATAACACACAGCTCCATTTGGTCCATAAGACACCTATCTCTATTTGGAGCAGCACTCTGGCCAAGTGTCTACAAAGTAGAGATATTCCAAATATTTCAAATTATAACTAAATGGCATCAGTCCCTTTTTTCATACTGAGACTTAACTTGAAAATATAGTCCAATTTTTGCTTCTATCTTCTTCACTCTCCCCATGCAGTCATATCATTTGCACGATTATAGATGCAGTTAAGTTGTGTCAGCAATTTCCTTTATGCAGCCAGCTTTGCAAATGTTTATAAAAACTAGTTTTTGTGGGGGAAAAGTATGTTTTAAGCTGAAACACAGCAAGTAAAAATCCCATCACTTGAGAGCAATTTCTTTTATCTACCTTGCAAAAATGTGATGTGAATATATAAAAAGATACTAGCTAATTTAAGGCATATGACAAGATAGTATAGAAAATGAGAATAAAGGGATGGGTAAAATGGAAATGGACTCGAGAGAAAAATTTTTTTGAAATATGAGATATCATGATGTATATTTAAAAAGATAATAATGTACACATTTTATTTGGGGACATTGAATTCAACAACATTTGCACAAAAAGAGTGAACATAACATTTGGCTCCACAAAAACAAAAAAGCCTATAGCATAATTTCCTTTAATAAGCAGACATCTAATTGAGGTTGATACAAGAGCTGTTAGAAATCTGCCCACATGGGCTCAGTCGTTGAGCGTCTGCCTTTGGCTCAGGGCGTGATCCCTGGGTCCTGGGATCGAGCCCCGCATTGGGCTTCCTGCTCTGCTGGGAGCCTGCTTCTTCCTCTCCCACTCTCCCTGCTTGTGTTCTCTCTCTTGCTGGCAGTCTCTCTCTCTGCCAAATAAATAAATAAAATCTTAAAAAAAAAAAAAAAAAAGAAATCTGTCCACATAGCCTAATATCTATTCACAAGACTTCACCGCATGCAAAGACAGAGACCCAAACAGTATCTCCATACTACACATATTTCTTACCACTGCACATTTTACCATTCCACATACCTGTTCAGAATACCATGGATAAATGCAATGGTGCATCCGCAATTAGTTTAAGCACAATCTGAGTGAATCTATGAGAATTTGTTTTTCAAGGTTGATCAACTTTAGGTATAGGAAATAGGGGAACTACTATTGCTACAAATTTCTGAGAATTCTGCAACTGAGACTACAAATAGTTCAAAAATTTTAGAACAACGGCCTGAGATTCTAAATGAAAAGATATCTCAAAAAAGTTGAAAAGACTAAACCAAGATTTCAGTTAAGCCAGAACATGTTAGCTTAATTATGAAGAAAAGTTGAAAGCACCTTAATAAACCACTAAATCTTCCCAATTGGTATTCTTCAATATAACCAGATATTTTTAAAATATATTAAAGGAAGTATGGTATAACTAAGACAAGAATGCAGACCTGCTAGTTAAACTGTGTAGTAGGCAAAATGAATCAATGGTTTCCAAAGATGTCCACATCCTAATCCCTGGAGCCCATGATTAGGTTAAACTTTTATGGCAAAAGGAACTTTGCAGATGTCATTAAATTGAGATGGGGTTACCCTGGATTATCAAGGTGAACCCAATCTGCTCACATGAAGACAGAGAACTTTTCCCCGCTCTCATCACAATGTTATGTGGCTACAGAAGAAAGGTCAAAGAGATGTGATATGAATAGTAACCAATCTGCCATTGTTGATGGTGAAGATGAAATAAGGGAGCCAAAGAATATGGGTGTCTTCAAGAAGCTGGGAAAGACAAAGATTCTTCACGAGTACTTCCAAAAAGAAATGTAGGCCTGTCTACACCTTGATCTAAGTCCAATGGGGTCAGTGTTGAACTTCTAAACTACAGAACCATAAGATGATAAACCTATGCTATTTCAAGCCAAAAAGTCTGTGATACTTTGTTACAGAAGCAATAAAAAAAAAAAACTAATATAGACTATAATGAAATGAACTTAGATTTAAGGAAAATTTTAAAAACAAAAAAAAAGAGGAAAATTTCAGGTGTGTCTGAATATGAAAAAACAAAAGGAAGATGTAATGCCAAAAAAAAAAAAAAAGACAGAAGAGGAGAAGGAAGAGGAGGAGGAAGAGAGGAGAAATGACACAGGAAGCAGAATTAATTGACGAAAGGTATGCTAACATGTTTGGTACAATGCAAAGTACAAATATTAGCTGATGATTCCACAGATTGGGAACTCACAGAGATCCAGAAATAAGTCTTATTTGTCTAAATAAGGACAACCCTGAACACAAATCAGACACTTTTTTTTAATGAAATGTTCATGTTGTATTTTACTCTTGACTCCTCCAGCAGAAAAAATAACCTCAAGAGTCTAAATCACTTTTAAAAACCATTGTCAAAGAAACTTTAAGTCAGATATCTACAAAAGTCTATAGTTTCTGGTCTGGCTGATTGCCTGGCAGGGTGTTTGGGGGTTAAACCTAAAAGGCTTGAACAGAGTTTGAGGAAGGAACTCGATGGCTAGAAAAGGACAAAATGAGTTTAGATGATAAAGAAAGTGAAGAAGGTGATTTATACATTATAAACTGATGAGATTAAGGTTAATACTAGAAATGATTCTTGAGATAACCATTAAAATATTTTTGAGGGCTAAAAATTGTAACATTTAATTATAAGAAGCTGGCTAGATTCAGTAAGAATAGACTTACTGATTTATTTTGTTTTATTTTATTTTTTGACAGGGTTGCCATTCTCAAAGGTCAGAGAAATTTTTAAGACATAGTGTTTCTGGATTTCAATAGATATTTCACAAAATTTCACAAAATATTCCTGCAGGCAAGATGAAGCAAAGGGGCTAGAGAATAGAACCTTTAGGTAGACAACTTCAGTGGTCATCACAAAGGCTAAGGATTAATGGGAACATACCCCTTTGGAAGGAGATGTTTAAAAGAATGTCCACTAGACAATCCTCATTGACCCTGTCCTAATTAGTTCAACATTTTAATAATATGCAAAATGAGGACACTGATGGCAAGTTGACGAGATAAAGCCAGAAGGGATAGTAAGTCTAGCCAAAGTCTATATCTAATCATATGAATCATAATAATAACTATTTATAGAAAGATGATATGTCATACGGCAAAGAATAAGATTTTTGTTAATAGTGACAGTTCTGTCATTTCTTGGTTGTTTTATCCTGGGAATGTTGCCTGGCCTTTCTTTATCCTGGTTCCCTCAAAAATTTCTACCATACAAGTTTGTTTTGATATTTAAAAAAGATAATCTAGGTTTAAAAAATTAAATTTAAGCTTAATTTTAAAATTAAATTTTAAGCTTTAAATTTTATTAATTTAATAAAATTAAATTTTATTGCATATATATGTATATATATGCAATTTTTATTATTTGATGTAAAATAACCTACCCAAAATTAAAACTCTGAGAGTTTAGAATGTGGAATATATACATCTTGGAAGCCATGCAAGAAGGAAAAATAATGCAAAAAATGTTATATAATTGCAGCTTCAGTAAACTCAACAATGAGATCTGTCTGCCAAAATAGATAATGTAACCCCAAAATTTAGTGATGGACAAAAAATGTTTGGCTCAGAGGGAATAGCCCCATTCTAGGCTGGTTAGACTATTCCTAGGGCATAGCATTCAGTGCTTGACACTAAATTTGGAGAAGTCAAATTATGGTCAAGTATTCAGACTCAGGTGACTACACTAATAAGGAGAGAGAAAACAATTTTTTGAGGAATACTGAAGCAATGAGGATATTCAGCTTAAGGAGGAGGAAATACAGCCAACTTAGGTAGTTGAATGGCTGTTACGTGGGAAATATTGGTTTTGAGTCTCTAGAAACAGAATGAGAATGATGGGTAGAAGTACTAGGTGGTCAGATTTCAGGTCAATATAATAATAATAAGCTTGATTATGATGATAGCACCAAATATTTATATTGCCTACTAAAGACCAGAAATTACTGTAAGTACTATACAGTGAGTCATTTAATTCTTATGACAATCTTATAAGAAGGTACTAACACTATCTTCAATTTAAAGTTGAGGAGCCTGAGACATAAAGGTTACACAGTTTGCCTAAAGTCACACTAGTGAGGGGCATAGACAGGATTTAAGCCCAGAACCCTGCTCCAGAACTCTGTAGGCTAACGGTTCTTTCAATTGAAGTATAGTTGACGTACAATGTTATGTTAGTTTCAGGTGTAAACATAGTGATTCAACATTTATATTCATTCTGAAATGATCACCACAATAAGTCTATCACCATCTGTCACCATACAAGGTTGTTACAATATTATTAACTATATTACCTATACTGTACACTTCATCTCTGTGACTTATTTGTAACTAAAAGTTTGTACGTCTTAATCCCCTTCACCTATTTCACCCATCCTCCCTCAACTGGCAGCCAATAGTTTTTTCCCTATATTCATGAGTCTGTGTCTGTCTTGTTTGTTCATTTGTTTTGTTTTTTGGATTCCATATATAAGTGAAATCATATGGTATTTGTCTTTCCATGTCTGACTTATTCATTTAGCACAATACCCTTTAGATCCATCCATGTTGTCACAAATGGCAAGATTTTATTGTTTATTATGGCTAAGTAATATTCCATTATGCATATATGTGTATTCCATTGTGTGTATACACACATACACACACACACACCCATACATCTTCTTACCTGTTCATCTATCTATGGACACTTAGGTTGCTTCCATATCTTGGTTATTGTAAATAATGCAACATAGGGGTACACATATCTTTTCGAATTTTGTTTTCTTCAGATAAATACCCAGAAGCAGAATTGCTGGATTATATGGTAGCTCTATTTTTAATTTTTTTGAGGAACCTCCATACTGTTTTTCCATAATGGCTGCACCAACGTACATTCCCACCAAATATGTACAAATGTTCCCTTTTATCTACATCCTTGCCAATGCTTATTTCTTGTCTTTTTGATATGAACGATTCTGATTTATAACAGTCTGAGCTCTCTGAAATGCAAAAGATTACCTTGAAAGAGAGTAAGTTTCCTTTTACTGAAGGGGAGAAGCATATTCTTGATCATATGACCTCTTGTTCAGGTGGGTGAACAAAATAGCCTTTAAGTTTTTCCTTTCATTCACTAACATTCACTAACTTTTCATTCACTAGTTCTTCCTGAGCAATTTATATGAGCCAGGTTCTGCTGGGTAAATACCAGCATGAACCCATGATAAGTTTCCTACCTTTGTGTAGTTACAGACAGGTGGAATATATAGGCATTAGCCAAATAATTGACTTGAACTGTGATTATTGCTGCTAAGGAAAAGTACATGATGATATAAGAACATATCATGGAGGATCATTTTTTTTTTTTTTGGTCTGGGATATCTAAGGCAAAATTCTTGAGGAAAAGAATTTTAACCCTTATTTTGACATCTATTGAAATATGTATGGTGACCCCTTATCTTCACTCCTTTATCCCTTGGTATATCATCAGTGTCCATTGGACCCAATTTTAGCTTTTGAGATTCTCTGATGAGAAGTTCTATTTGTAAAGATTGGTACTCCATGATATGTATTCTTTTATTCTTTATTAAAGCTCTTTATTGAAGCTATTAAAGAGAAAATTTACTTTTAAAAAATCCATTCTATCTCACAATTACAATGCATCCATTCAACCTTTTATAAATCTAAGATACTACTTATCTTGAAACAATTTGCTATTCCTTATCTAAGAACTATGTCATTGATTCTTATTGATTATTCTCAACAATGCTAAGAAAGATTAAAATAAGAAAACAATGATAGGATCATCTAGAAAGTTGATGCAACAGTAAAACAAAACCTCAGTATTGCATCATCCCTCAATTTTTATATTGAGTTGACCAAAGCATTACATCATTATCTTTTAAGAAAAGATAAAAGAAGACTGGAGACACAGATTTCTGGTCTGCTTTTAGTTTTCATTGAACTCAATTGAGAATGCAGAAGTTTTATTTTCTATTCACACTGACAAGAGAAGAAAATTGACAGAAGATGATGATTCACAATTATTAGATGAATCAGAAGATGAATGTAAATGACAAACAGCAGCTCTAGATTAGAATATGATGAAACTGATGATATAAGTAAGATCTCAGACTAGGAGCCTTCCAATGACGATATCCTATATGAATTTTCTCAAATTCAAGATTAAGGAGTGAACAATATTTTTGAAAAACAAAAGAGAAATGTAGTGTTCTTATCTGCTTAATCACTTGCCAGAAAGGATTTCATCATCCCAATGTTTTGGGACAAGAGCCTGAGCTATCTTGTTTTGCTAAAAGAACGGGTGACAGTATCTTTCTTCTTATAATTCATAGGTGTGCAAATACTGAAGGCATACGTGTATACAAAAGTAACTGGAGGAAATAAGTTATGCAAAATGGAAAAATGTGTTCATCGTTATAATAAGTGTTTATAAATCTAAAAATAAAAATACTCTGCAACTAGGGAAGAAAGAACATGGCCATCCTTCAGCAAAATGACACATTGTCAATATTTCAAAAGTTTCTTCAAGTAATACATTTTAGTAATGAAAGTGCAAGAAGAGCCAGATCTGATGATAAGCTAGGACCTACTAGAGATGTATATGAAATGTGAAATCAGTATTTACAAGATAGATATGTTCCAATTACTTGAGTGACAATTGATAAGCATCAGTTTCATTCAGAAGACAGTATCCATTTCAGGCTTATATACATTTAAAAAAAAACCAGAAAATGTGGAATAAAAATTTGGGTTTGTTCTGCTTAAATTGTTATTAACATTTCATATAATGTTGTTTTCAGTATTCCTTTATTCTCACTTCCATATTTGCTACATGAACTAAAAAGGTAAAAATTAAAAAGGATCCATTGGTCTCAGATAGTAAAATGGTGGGAACACTTAAGCTTACTGTTGAAGACTGAGGGACAGAGGATGGTCCCAGGCAGCAAGAATACAGCATGTGATGGGTTCACAAAAGCATCTTTTCCTTTTAAAGCCTGATTCCAAGGTTGTGTGGTTCATACTTCTCTTTGGATATTTCTTTTCAACCTCTCACTTAAGATGTATGTTTAACTCTACTCTTAAAATGTTCCTTGAGGAAGTAGCATTGATATCTCTTCCGACTTTCAGAGTGGGCATTATTTTGCAAATCCAACTCAAAGAATCAATGGAAATCATGTCAGGAGTCATAATTTAGATTGAATTTTTTCAATAAGAAGAAAAAGAGAGAAAGCGCAATCTTCCCCCACTAAGTCGCAAACCATGATTATGTATTAGCTTTCTAGGACTGCCATAATAAAGAACCACAAACTAAGGTGGCTTAAAACAACAGAAATGTATTCCCTCACAGGTCTGGAGACAAGAAGTCTGAAATCAAGTGTTGGCAGTGTGAATCCTTTAGGTAGGTTCTGAGAGAAAATCGATTCCATGCCTTTCTCCTACTTTCTGGTGGTTGCTAGCAACCCTTGGTGTTACTTCTCTTATATATGTGTCACTCCAATCTGCCTCAGTCTTCATATGTCATTCTCCTCTCTGTCACTGTGTTTCTGTGTGTAAATTTTCCCATTCTTTTTTTTTTTAAAGATTTTATTTATTTATTCTACAGAGATAGAGACAGCCAGTGAGAGAGGGAACACAAGCAGGGGAAGTGGGAGAGGAAGAAGCAGGCTCATAGCGGAGGAGCCTGATGTAGGGCTCGATCCCATAACGCCGGGATCACGCCCTGAGCCGAAGGCAGACGTTTAACCGCTGTGCCACCCAGGCGCCCCAAATTTTCCCATTCTTATAAGGACACCAGTCATATTGGATTTAGGACCCATCTTACAGGATGACAACTTCATAGCCTCTACTTCCAGATACACACTCATAGGTTCCTGGGGAACATGAAAGGGAGGCTGGAGGGGGGAAATAGTCAACACAATACACATTATTTTTATCAAAAATAACCCATTAATTCAGGAGATAATAAGAGCCCTTATACAGAAATGTAAGGATTGCATAGAGAACATTTTATAATTTACAGGAGAAAGAGTCCAATATTTGTTTTTTTTGTTGTTGTTGTTTTAATTTTTTTTTATTATATTATGTTAGTCACCACAAAGTACATCCCTGGTTTTTAAGAGTCCAATATTTGAATAAAAGTACTCAAAATTAGGGGCGCCTGGATGGCGCAGTCGTTAAGCATCTGCCTTCGGCTCAGGGCGTGATCCCAGCGTTCTGGACTGAGCCCCACATCAGGCTCTTCCGCTGGGAGCCTGCTTCTTCCTCTCCCACTCCCCTTGCTTGTGTTCCCTCTCTCGCTGGCTGTTTCTGTCAAATAAATAAATAAAATCTTTAAAAAAAAAAAGTACTCAAAATTAAATATTGATACGGTAAATAATATAGTTGAAGATTTCTTTTTAAGGCTTGGTTAAAGCTTCAAGTGTTTTATGACAAATCTAAAACAACCTAAAATTGAAATTAGGAGTGTTTTTCTTTTTGCTATCTTTTTTTTAGGTTTTGTTTTGTTTTGTTTTTAATGAATTTTTACGTCATCCTGCATCTCAAAAACAGCATGTTAATGCTACTCTTTGCTTGTTTTTCCTCTACGGGGCCTAAACCACACTCTGGTGGGCAATATCAAATGCAATCTGATAATGCTCAAGACTGAGAAATTTAAGCGATCAAGGATCCATTTGATTATCCACATTTTCTGCAGCCTAGGATATTATGTTGTTCCCAAGTTGCTTCCCTATCAAAATATGGATTTTTTTTCATGTTAACTTTCATTTCTAATTCTGTGTTACCAATGACCTCCTGTTTCCACAATGTGCAAGACTCTGTGGAATAAATTGTCAAAATACTTTGAATGGAATAACACTCACGATTCCTGTTAACAGTAATAAGCCCTATGTGAGGACTCACCAGTCACCACTGTGAGGCCACACTGCCCTGAAGTGCTCCAAATTATTATTGAAAGTTTTATAGTGTCATTATCAAAAATGTACAAATGATAATTTTACTTTATATTTTTCTCTTAGTTACTACTCATTTCTTTACTGATACTTTATACATTGGAGAAGAAAAAGAAACCTCTTCCTTTTAGAGAACCAAGAATTTATTTGTTTGGACTCATGTATTGAATGGACAGGCAGGAGGTGATATAGTCAATGGTGAGTGACACATTGTGCTCCCTGGAGCTACCTGTGTGGCATCTTACAATCTTTTGTTATGTTTCATTTGGTTTCTGCAAAATTCCACTTCAGAATTATCCCCTGCCTGGATGCATTAAGAGTGTAAGGCTTTTCATTTACGAAACCCTTGGCGATCACCCTTTGCAGTCTGCTGGTAAGTAGAAAAGCTGACTAGACTGAAGTGTTTGTTGTTATCTGGTTTTCAAGGAAAGTATTTTGGACTAAGACATGCACTGATTGACCTCTCCATTGTATTAGATTCTTGTACCAATGAAAAGACTGCAGAAGTGGTACTCAGCAATAGAGTAATTATGACCCCTCTACCTCCAAGTCCTCTAGCCAGAAGAAACTGAAAACAACTCACCTTAAATAGAATTGATGATGTAAGTCATGTCCTAGTAGGCAAGTGGGTTCTTGGTCTTCTTCAGGAAAACAACTGCCCAGACAATGAGTTGAACAGTTGCTTTCTTTCTACTACAACTACCACAAATTTTTTCAACAAAATGCTAATGAGGCTGTTTTTGGAGTTCACCTATTACTGCTTCAACTAGCATTACATTTAATCAGAAAATAATTATTTCAATAAATTAGAAAATACAAAGAGAATTCCTTATAACAATAAGGTATACAATATAACAATAAGGTATACAATATAACAATTAAAAAAAGATACAGAAGAAAAAAAGAATTTCTATGCCTCCAATCAAGAACCTTATTTCATGATTTGGTCATTAGGATGACCAGTTGCTGTAGCTAACAATTTGAGGTTCTGAAATACAAAAAGTAGAAACAATTCTTCTATAATTTTGTTAATTAAATAGTAAATATTTCTATAAACACCCCCTTGCCACACACATGCACACACAACACACATACACATGAATATACACACACAGGGCAAAGGACTACTTTAGACAAATTACATATTTGAAGGAAAGAGAAAAATCTTTTCAAGAGTCACATGTATTTATGTTCTTGACCAATGAATTTGAACTTGGAAAATCTTAAATATTCAGCTAAAATAGGAAAAATGGTATAAAAATAACTTATTGAACATGTACTATGTACCAAAACCTGTGTGAAGTACTTTGTGTGTATTAACTCATTTAATCTTCAGAATAACCCTATAAAATGGGCGTTATTCTTTCTTCCAATGATATATGCAGAATTTTTCTTAAGAATGTTGCACACATTTCCATCTGATTTATTCATGATACAGTTGACAAATACTATAATTTTCACATTGATCTCTTCATATGCTCTGAATATCTTAGTCTTCAAAGTTATTTGCCTTTGTTTGAATGTTTTATAAGCAATACATTGAAATGCAAACTTCACACATAGAAAATATATGGACCTGGGTTTCATTGGAGCAGATAAATATGAAACGTATAACTTTGCAAATCTCATGAAATGTTGTGATAAGAATCACCTACCATGCCCTTTATTTCATTTCACATTTCCTTTCTGATCCCCCATAACCCAATATATTGTTTCATATTCTAATAATCATCTTTTCAATGAAATCTCCATAAGCAATGTTACTTTCCCCACTAATCATGGTGAATTGTCAAGGCTTGCTAAGAGAGTATAAATTATTTTATGTGGTTAATTGCTCAAGACCATCATAAACAAAAAAGAAAGTTGCCCCAAATAATCAGCCACTAACAAGAACCATATTAATAGAGATTGCAAGGAAAGGATAAAATTGAGTAATATTTTGTACTTTAAACCATCAAGACTTGTTAGATATGGGGACTAAAGGAGAAAGAACATGATGATACCCAGATTAACAGCTAGGCCAGTGCCATAAACAAGAGGAGGATAGTCAGGACAGAAATTGCCCATCTTTAGGGAAGAGACAACAGGGAGAACATGCAAATACAATGAAATGGTTCACAAGTACATCTTTATTAGATTTTTATGTATGCAACTCAGCAGGTTATGAAGTCATAATATTAGTTTTTTTCCTACAACCCAGAAGCTTTATTTTAAAAAGTTTTTATTATGTTATGTTAGTCACCATACAGTACATCCTTAGTTTTTGATGTAGTGTTCCATGACATCGTTTGCGTATAACACCCAGTGCTCCATTCAATATGTGCCCTCCTTAATACCCATCGCCAGCCTATCCCAATCCCCTACCCCCATCCCCTCTGAAGCCCCCAGTTTGTTTCCCAGAGTCCATAGTCTCTCGTGGTTCATTCCCCCTTCTGTTTACCCCCCCTTCATTCTTCCCTTCCTTCTCCTACCGATCTCCCTGCTATTTCTTATGTTCCACAAATGAGTGAAACCATATGATAATTGTCTTTCTCTGCTTGACTTATTTCACTTAGCATAATCTCCTCCAGTCCCGTCCATGTTGTTGCAAATGTTGGGTAATCATTCTTTCTGATGGCTGAGTAATATTCAATTGTATATATGGACCACATCTTCTTAATCCATTCATCTGTTGAAGGGCATCTCAGCTCCTTCCACAATTTAGCTATTTTGGACAATGCTGCTATGAACATTGGGGTGCATATGGCCCTTCTCTTCACTACATCTGTATCTTTGGGGTAAATACCCAGTAGTGCAATGGCTGGGTCATAGGGGAGCTCAATTTTTAACTTTTTAAGGGACCTCCACACTGTTTTCCAGAGTGGTGTACCAACTTGCATTCCCACCAACAGTGTAAGAGGGATCCCCTTTCTCCACATCCTCTCCAACATTTGTTGTTTCTTGCCTTGTCAATCTTTGACAAAGCAGGAAAAAATATCCAGTGGAAAAAAGACAGTCTCTTCAATAAATGGTGCTGGGGAAATTGGACAGCTACATGCAAAAGAATGAAACTTGACCACTCTCTCACACCATACACAAAGATAAATTCCAAATGGATGAAAGACCTCAATGTGAGACAGGAATCCATCAAAATCATAGAGGAGAACATAGGCTGCAACTCTTTGACATCAGCCACAGCACCTTTTTTCATGACACATCTCCAAAGGCAAGAGAAACAAAAGATAAAATGAACTTGTGGGANAATGAACTTATGGGACTTTATCAGGATAAAGAGCTTCTGCACAGCCAAGGAAACAGTCAAAAAAACTAAGAGACAGCCCACGGAATGGGAGAATATATTTGCAAAGGACACCACAGATAAAGGACTGGTATCCAAGATCTACAAAGAACTTCTCAAACTCAATACACGAGAAACAAATAAACAAATCATAAAATGGGCAGAAGATATGAACAGACACTTTTCCAATGAAGACATACAAATGGCTAACAGACACATGAAAAAATGTTCAAAATCATTAAGCCATCAGGGAAATTCAAATCAAAACCACATTGAGATACCACCTTACTCCAGTTAGAATGGCAAAAATTGAAGTCATAATATTAGTTATAACATCTAAACAGCTATATCACTCCCACCCAATCCCCACTCCCACTCAACCCCTGCCCAGTTAAATCCTATTGGCTTTACCTCTTACTCTAGCATCTGCCTTAGACATCAGTTCTAAGCAGGCCTCTACCTGCTCCCTACGAGTGCAACATGACAGCACCCACCTGGTGTACCATACCTCTCTTATTTCTGCTCCAAGGCCCTTGTAATCCCAAGATTCAGAAAGACCCAAGAGAACCTGCTAGCACTCACGCATGTCTTATCCAGAAATGCAAAGGAATTAACTTCTGTCCATGACCTCACCCTTGACCAATGGGGAATGGGAACCAATAGATCAATGTTTTCCCCTTTGAATACTTTGACAGAGAGTGCTGAGTCTCATGTCATAGGCTCCTCAGAAAGTCCCATGGGATAAAAGCAATGTCGCCCCTCGCTGTGGCCAAGCCCATAATCATCCCTGTGCTGTTCCTCCTTCCCTGTTTCACTCTTCCTGCCCCTCCCTCTTCCTCTATGAAGTCACTTCCTGAATAAACTACCAACATGCTGGGCTCTGCTTTAGATCTCATGCTCTGCTTTCAGGAAAGCCACACTAGGGCAATGGCCAAAGGCGTTTTAAATTTAAATAGCAAGTGAGAGTTATGAAGTATAACTTTTTGCCACAAACCCAATAGCTTATGTTGGCAATTCAAATAACTGAAAAGTTACTATTTAATTTATTTCAGGATTAATGCTGATGTTATTAATAGCAGAGAGAACTTGAAAAATTAATAATACTGCATTATAAGGTGGTAAATTCTTGCCTTTTATACTTTACTACAGACATCAGTAATTCAAAAGTGGTAGAGTATAGTATTATTTTAAATATTGGCAAGTCAACAACGCGGCATGAGTAAATATATTATTAGTAAAGTAATATTAGTAAAGTTCCTAATGTGTAATATTGTATTTTCTACTTAGTCCCTTTCAAAAGTACAGAAAATGGAAAGTATTTCCATTAAATAATGAAAAAGTCTGTATTCATTATACTGAATCCTGAATGATTTCTGAAGATGCAAATATATGTTTTCCCTCCTTCAAAAAGGATAATAAAGAATAAAAATATAGACATTTGGTAATTTATATAATTGTTGAGATTATTTTCATCTATGCATTAGGACAAATGACAAAATAGTCTAGATTAAAAATGTAACAGTAAGGGGCACCTGGGTGGCACAGCGGTTAAGCGTCTGCCTTTGGCTCAGGGCGTGATCCCAGCGTTATGGGATCGAGCCCCACATCAGGCTCCTCCACTGGGAACCTGCTTCTTCCTCTCCCACTCCCCCTGCTTGTGTTCCCTCTCTCGCTGGCTGTCTCTATCTCTGTCGAATAAATAAATAAAATTTAAAAAAATGTAACAATAAAACTAAAAATATCACGTGAAACAGTATTTGGATTAATGATGCTATTCTTAATATCTCTGAAAAATTATTTTTTAAATGTTTGAGAATTTTTAATTACAGATATGACAGCAGAAAAATCAAAGTGTGGAGACTACCAGTATTTAGTGAGATTTCCTGACAGTAATCCTCCTCAAAATAGGGCTTTTCTTGCAAAAGCCTATTTGTGAAGCTCTTTGATAGCCTTTGTATATATTCACAGATTGAATCATGGGTGGAAAGCATAGTATTGTGCTATAAGTCTTTTTAAAAGCAACTTCCCATTTGTACCATAGTTTAGAATGGAAAGCTGAGAAGAAACTAATAAGGATGGAGTGCAAATCAACCAAGCCAGGAGGCATAATACTTCTAACATAAGTGGTTAACATCAATATGTCACAACCCCTAATACCTTACAGTATGTAACTCAATTCCAACCCTTTAAAAAGATTGTCACTTACACAATTACCATTCCTTCCTCTTAGTAGCAATCAAAACTTTCCTTGAGGATGTTACATACAAGTACCACCTAAATATAAGTGGGTTGCTAAGCATATGCCAACAGACAAGAACAGACACCCAGCAGTGGGATTACAGAAGCATAACTCCGCACTCTTATTTAAGAGTGCTATACATCAACTTTGTGTTTGGTTTTTATTCAGCACGGAACACAAATGTTCATTCCAAATGCACTTGCTTAGGGGAGAAAATGAGCAAAAGCATTAATTTCCAAAAGCTTGGGAATTTTAAAAAGTGTCAAAAATGATTAAGTTTGAGGGTAAGAAAGTTTTTCTGTTTGTTTATTTTGTTTTCTTTGGTTTTTACCATTTTATGAAGCCTCACATATCCCAATTTAGATTAGTGGCTAAATACAGAAATGCCAATCTGGCTCTATTTAATGCCTGCTATTTAACTGGAAAAGTTTAGACAGAATTTTACTTTTATACTGAGTAGCTCTGCAAAGTCAGTTATTTTAAAAAGTGTGTCTTGCACAGGTCGGCCTCTCCTGAAATAAGAAAATATGGAATATTAAATTCATTTCCTTAAATCAAGCCTCGACATGGTCTTAAATTAAAAATAACACATCATTATCACCTAACACTTATTAAGATGTTTTTTATCAAAAAGACAAGAAGTAACAAGTGCTGGCAAGGATGTGGAAAAAAGAGAACCCTGTACACAGTTGGTGGGAATGTAAATTGGTGCAGCCACTAAAGAAAACAGTATGGTGGTTTCTCCAAAAATTAAAAATATAGCTACCATATGATCCAGCAATCCCACTTCTGGGTATATATCCAAAGAAAAGGAGATCAGTATCTTGAAGAAATATCTACACTGCCATGTTCACTGCAACATTATTCACAACAGCCAAGATATGGAAATAACCTAAGTGTCTGCTGACAGATAAACGGATAAAGAAGATGTGGTGTACACACGCACACACACACACGGGAATATTATTCAGTGTAAGAAGGAAATCCTGCCATTTGTAAAATCACGGATGAACCAGAGGATGTTATGCTAAGTGAAGTAAGCCAGAGAAAGACAAATACTGTATGACCTTTGTATATGTGACAACTGAAAAAAAAAAAAAAGTCAAAATCACAAGACTAGAGAATAGAATTGTGATTAGCAGGGACTGAGGGATGGAGGAAATGGCAGATAATGGTCAAAGGATACAAGTCTTCAGTCAGTAAGAAGAATAAATTCTGCAGATTTAATGAACAGTACGGTGACTGTAGCTAATAATACCGTACTGTATACTTGAAATATGCCAGGAGTGTAGATCTTAAGCATTTGCACCACAAAAAATAAGAAGCGGTAACTATGCGAAGTGATGAATATGTTAATTAACCTGATTGTGGCAATCATTTCATAACATATGTATATCCAATTATCATGTTGTATACTTTAAATATATACATTTTATTTGTCAGTTATACTTCAATAAAGCTGAAGAAAAATAACAAAGCATTTTTAAAGAAAACATTAATTTCTGAATAACCGAAAGTTTCTTTTATAACATATCTTATGTTTTTCAACAATTTAGGGATTTAAATTATTAAATGGAGTGAATATTAGGCAGTTATCAAATACTCCATCATCTATTTATATTTTAAATTTCCAAAAGTTATCTATACTCACATGAAAACATTAAACAGTAATTCCAAAATATGAACTCTGTATTGCAATTCAGTTCACACTACTAAGATGTTTTTAATTCATAACGTATAGCAGTTAAATATAATCCAGATCTATGTAACCATTAAAAACAAGTATTTTGAGGAGTTTGTGTAGAAGAACCAACAAAAAATTGTTTAAATAACAGTGCAAGCAGAATCCTCTTCATCTTAAAACCAAATACAATACAAAAAGAAGCAAGCAAGCAGAAAAACAAACGAACAAAAAATGCCAAGAAAACTGTGGATACCATTCTCTAATAATTTGGTGAGGTCTTTATATGTATTGGTTCTATATTTGGAACTTTATATATATTTGGTTCCATCAGTACAAGGTGTCCATATATTCCCTTCCTCTTTCCCATACTCTTCACGTGCTTCCCAATGTGTCACTTAATGAGGCACTGACCAACCAAAGTGACTTAATCCTATAAAATGTGCCCTTTAAATAACCATCAAAGCCAATGAATAGCTCATATGTACAGGAATACTGTTTCCCTCCCTGGAAATCTCATTCACCCCCACACTGTCCACTTCCAAATCTGCATCTCCAACTCTGTTCTCTCTCCCAAGCCCTAGACAAACAGTTCCAGCTGCCTGCTTGACATTTCCATCTAGATGTTTTCCTTGGAACTTCAAATACAATGCATTTTAAAAGCAAACCTATCTCTCTCTGTCCTTAGATCTTCACGCTGTTCTCTGGACTGATTTTGGAAAATAACTCCACCACAATCACACAAGTGGAAAACTTCAGGTTTACATTTAAATTCTCCATCACTGACGCTGGAGACTGTGTGGATACAGGTAAACGATCACTTTTTAAATGAGACCTCCCTATTTCCTCTTATACTTATCCCTTACTTTTTATTCCTAGTGTCATCATCTTACCGTAGACTACTAGTATCTCTCACACAATTTACAGACACCTCTAACAGATAGCTCCTTCTCTGGAGCAGGGATAGGCTGGCGTCCTTTCAAGTCCATTGTTTATAGTGCTACCAAGTGAATCTTCTTAACATGGCACTGAATGGATCCCCAATTTACTGAAAGAAGTCCAAAATCAAGTTCTTCATGGCACAGGACCAACTCAGCAACCTATCCCTTTCTCTTTCCAACACTGTCAAGTACCTCTACTCCAGCTAACACAGATTGCTCACCACTTGACAATCATGTCCCATAGTCATCTCCTATGAGATTTTACTGGTAAGATTTCATGGGCTTATAATTCCTCTTTTAATACTCCAACTTCTTTAAATCCTAATAATGCTTCAAGAATCAGCTCTTGGGCTACCCAACAATGCTTGATATAGTACTCCATGTAACTCACATGCAACAGGAATTAAATTATGCACCAAAATCTTTTATTGCATCAAGAAAACATCTCTTAACTCCAGGTCCTACATGGAGAGGTGGTGTGATGTTTGATTGTGGGAAACAATCAGAAAGGCAAATCTTTTGAGTAATGAAGTCAAGTCTCCCAGGTAGAAATCTAATCAGAAGTTATTCTTATTTTCTCCTAACATCAGGGAGGCTGGAAAAAAAAAAATCCCTCCCATTGCAGCTGCTGTAAACATTTTTTTTTTCTGGAGGCATTTACATGCATTTTGAAGAGCACATAAAGAACTGTCTCTCCAGCATCGTGCAATTATGTGTGATAACAAATAGACACAGAAATAGCTAGTGCAGGAGAAGTTGATGTGTCCTGGAGATCGAACATTAACCAATTGCATGCAAATAAACTAAAAATTCTTTTCAATTAGTGTAGCACTGTTCTCTGCAAGAAAGAGACCAGCACAACATGAAAAAGCCTGATTCAGCTTGAGATGCAGCAAGAAACTAAAGGATGATGCAGAATCAGGACAAAGATACTATACTAGCAATTCCCGGCTAAAAGATTTTACGCCTAACCTAATGACAACGGTTTGGCAAACCACACTTACATTATAGAAATGCACATTATAGAAACATACTCAATATTAATGTCCAGAAAGAGCTGTGGACATATCTACAAATTCCTTAATTTTAGGTCTCAATTCTAAAGCAGAATCTCATCTTTTCTTATTTTCCTCATAATGTGACAAACTATAAAATTTCTTATTTGATAGTCTAACATTTCCATACTGAAGATTTGTGAAATTCTAAAATAAAACAAGTTTTACAATGGTTTTATTTGATTTTTACTCGGCAGAGCACTGGGCATTTTCAAGATGGAGATGAAAGCACATTTACAACTGGTAAGTGATCACAGCAACAGGATTTTAAAAATGAATTCCAGGTTCCTGATCTTGTATCATTAATTACAACTTTATAGACAATCATGGTACCAGAGAGCCAGGTGCCATTTTGAATTTGGTTTTCTAGAAGGTACATTCTTTTCTGCCTCAGAAATGACATTAACTTGATAAGATAAAACTACATTTGATAAAAAAAGACACAAGCAGGCATGACAGTCACATCCTTGGTGCCTTAAACTTGGAGAGTTTCCAATATTTCTATAGGATTACTGCAGGGCATTCAGGGCCTTGGTACTTAAACACTCAAACAGTCAACAGCTGTCAGGCAGCCAACAAACTGTCTTTTTTGGTAGCAGCTGTGTCTGCTGTCACTAGCTTCTTTCACACAATTGTAGTATACCAATGGCAAGTGTTTTTTTTGCCTGGGTTATTAACAGATCACTGCAGGGGACAAAAGAA
Organism: Ailuropoda melanoleuca; assembly: GCF_002007445.2. NCBI lineage: Eukaryota > Metazoa > Chordata > Mammalia > Carnivora > Ursidae > Ailuropoda > Ailuropoda melanoleuca. The sequence goes on from NC_048222.1 coordinate 122,825,747, forward strand.
TGAGAGGGAATTCTCCTTTATTAGACAACTGAAGAAAGCAGGGAGACTGAAAAATTAAAAGGTATGTTTTATTAACTGTATTAGAAAATTACAATTGATACGTACTTGAGAGAGATTTAGTTCCTAATTCTCTTGTTTAGGTTTCACCACGTGCTCACAGATAGAAATGAAGTATGAATAATCAATTACCTAAATTATGTTTCACATGTAAGTTGGTAACTTTTCGACCAGAACCAATTTACGCTCCACCTCCACTGTCTCCCTTCTCTTCATTTAGAATATGAACCCAATCTTCTCCAAAGCACTGGCAGCTCCTGGAATTCGAAGAAGGTCAATAGGTTATAAGAGATCTCTGAGATCCTATAATAAAAATGATAAAAAAGATAACTGGCTCACTTTCTCTGCGGCATTCATTACCAGTTTACCCTCCTATTTTTTTATTCCCTTTTATCTTTCTCTATTTTTCCTCTTCTATCCAGAATGGGACATGGAGCAGCATTTGATTGATGAAGCAGGTTGGAAAGGGGGAGATTAGAATAATGGGTACTAGGAAGACAACCAAGTAATAAGTATAATTCTTCATTTTAAGGCCTCAAAATAGTCTTGACATCCAAATTCATACTTTGGCAACTAACTATAAACACATATGGAAAAAGCAAAAGGAAACAATCTTCACTGGCTCACAAACTATCCTCAGGATCCCCTACAAAATAAAGGCAGACACAATTATTCCTTGTTTTTTTCTACTTCCTCCTTAATTTTATCTTTTCCCAGTTCCAGACTATGTTTTATTATGCTTGCCTCCAAAATTCCGAATCCCGTCTAAGACAAACTCATTTAAAAGGACCCACACCCCAATATTAATTCCCTTTCCTCCTGGTCACTAAGCAAAATTTAGACACTTAGTTTGATCTCAGCTGACCAAGTTGAGATCTAGCTGAAACAACTGATGTTAATGTCACTCAGAGGGAAGAACCACGGGCTTAATCTGGAAGGTGGAGATAGAAGGGGCACCTGGACTGGACTCTCTGAACAAGACCAAATCTATATCAAAGACCTCTGACAGAAGAACACCTTGTTACACTGCTTGAATTCAGAGTTAAAATCAAATACCTTCATGCACTGAATGGGAACAAGTGCCTAAACAGGTGGTATATGAGACATTGCCGCTCCATTACGATAGGCAAATGCCAGGAGAGATTATTCTGGTGGAAATAATCAGCCAGAGAATACCCAAGAGTGCTTATGGCATTTCTAAATGAAATATTCACACAGAGCTTAGACTTTAGCAGAAAATAAAAACCAGGTAAATCATACCAGAGGGAACAGTCAGAACAAAACTTAAAGCAAAATATTTTCTAACATCTGCAGTCAAGTGCTCTGCTGGAAAATGTGAAAGATGGATTCCCTCTGGTAGCAAATGAGAAATTCAGTGGAAGTATTTACAACATTCTGTATATATTCATTGGAACATATGGCTCAATGAATTATTCTACATGATAAATCTCCACTGAGGCAGCCTGCTACCCGCTCAGGCCCTGAACCTTCTGAAAGTGGCAAAACCTCCTGCCAAGTGGTGTCATTTGGAAGAAAAGAGGGTAAGAGAAAATAATTGCATGCAGCATTGGTTATTTGAGAGTTTTTCTATGATCTATACAAAGCAAGAGAAGATGATTCTGTTTGACTTCATCTGAGAGTTCTTTGAGGTGGGGTGGGGGACAGAGTCTATTTTTTTCCTAATCAGTGACTGCAGGAAAAGCAGGTAGTATTTGGTAGGCAGACTCTGGTTTCCAGACATATTCCAATCTGCTTCAATCTATCTGGATTTGGAACATTCTGGACCTCTTCCAACACATTCTTGGCTCTGTGGCCTGATTATCCTGAGTTGTGTTAATGAACAAGATGCACTGATTTACATAGGAGACACAATCTTTCAATGAGAAGCTTCTTTGTGGATGATTGTCTATACCTGACTTGGGAAAATGATGTTCTCTACTGATATATCAGAGCAAGGGATTTGCGGAAACTGGATGTAGGCTCTGAAAGAGATACAGTACAATTTCCATGGGACTAAAGTGGCAATCAGGTGTGCTCAGAATCCAAGGCCAAATTTTATTTTATTTTTTTTAAAGATTTATTTATTTATTTATTTATTTGACAGAGATAGAGACAGCCAGCGAGAGAGGGAACACAAGCAGGGGGAGTGGGAGAGGAAGAAGCAGGCTCATAGTGGAGGAGCCTGACATGGGGCTCGATCCCATAACGCCAGGATCACGCCCTGAGCCGAAGGCAGACGCTTAACCGCTGTGCCACCCAGGCACCCCCCAAGGCCAAATTTTAGAGAACTAATGTCTTCATAGTTTTATCATCTGTAAGGAGTTCTCATCTACTCCTCACCAAACTGTGTGAAGTAAATAGTATCACTATTCCTATTTCACAGCTCAGAGCCAGATGGTCAAGTGCCCATCCTAAACAGGAGCTTCACTTAGTTCTGTTTCTGTCTCAGGTCACATTTTATACATAGAGTGGACACTTGGATATGAAGGAATTAAAGTGCTACACATATTTCAGTATTTGCAAAAGCTCTCTCTATATATGTGGAGCTCCCAAAGAGTTACCGTAAGGACAATTGTGGAAAAATTGTAAAATTATATATTTACATCTACTTATTAACTGTTGACTCTATTTAAAAGAGAGGGAGGTCAAAAACTCTACCTTTAAATATAAACAAAGACATTAGAGTAGGAAATTAGTGTACCTATTGATTGTATTTGCAAAACTGTTCTTTTCTCATTAGAAAACCTTAATATAAGTGAAAAAAATAATAATTCTGAGAGTCATGCTGTGTTTTAAAGAATGGAAAATTCATGTATTTTTTTAATTTACAAAACATTTTTTTAAATGGTTAAATTTTCAAGGAACCTAAATTTTGTCTAGGTAACATGACTAGAAAAGTCTGAAAATGAGGCCTAAGTAATAATCTGGCAACAACCAATTCAAGCCTGTAATCTAAAAAGTAAAGTACAATGTGTTACCCCCTCTAAACTATTCTCCCCCCACTAACACTATCAAGGATCAGAATTAGCCAGATAATTATTATTTCACAACAATAGTGTCACCCTTGCAGATGACAGTTGAACCAATACTGTCACCAATTTACATGGGTGATTTCGAGTGGCAAGTATGTGTAGATGTGTGCTACACTTTATGTGACTATAATAAATTCAATCTGCAATCTTTGCAATGGCTGGTCACAGGTCCTGCATTACTTACTTGATGCCTTTAGGATGCCCTCCACTCCCATGCAGCCCCTTGTTGATGACCCGTGGGTATTGGCTCCAGATGGGTATGGGTTTGCCTTGATGACCTAAACTCATTTACAAAGGATATCAGTTCTGAAAGTTTAGATATGTAGCTCAAGAGGAATGAGCTGTTTTTAAGAATCATCCTGAAAATACAATCTAAATAAAGGAACACAGGGAATTATCGAAAGAAATCAGTGTAGCTATAGATAGACCAATGCAGTGAGTTTGGATTTTTAAAAGATGTTTTTAAAAATGGAAGGAAACTCTCATAGCCAGAAACAGACAAAACACATCACAAACCTGGAGGAAAAGATTAAGAAGAATATAATTAAGATGGCAAAAGTCCTACACTGAGGCTTTAAAATAAAATGCTAAAAATTCTAAAATGACTTTACAGAATATATTGCTTATGGGAACATGATTTTTAAGACAGACAGACCTGATTTTAATCCTGGCTTTGTTGCTTCTTTAGCTGTAGGGCCTTGACAAATTTACCTAATATTTCCTGTTTATGGCTTCTGTATTTGTTTTGGGTTTTTTTTTTTTTTAAGATTTATTTATTTACTTGAGGGAAAGAGTGGGAGAAGGCACAGAGGGAAAGGGAGAGAGAATCTTCCAGCAGACTCCCTGCTGAGCTTGGAGCAAGAGGAGGGGCTCCATCCCAGGACCCTGAGATAATGACCTGAGTCAGGTGTTTAACAGACTGAGCCAGCCAGGCACCCCTGGTTTCTGCATTTGGAAAATGAGAATAACAATACTTCTACATTGTTTTTTAAGGACTGAATAAAATAACATAAATAAAACACTTAGCCCCATATCCACTACCTAGTTAGCACACAATGAACATTTCCTTTATTTAAGTGCTTGGAAAAGAGATGGTACAGCCTCAGAGTAGGAGATACATGATACAATGATAAACACAGGCAGAGAAAAAACAAAGCTGTTCAATTTCCATTTTACTACCACTTTTTTAATAAAATGAATGATCCTCAAACTGGAAATGATAGAAGAGACTTGGTTACCAAGGGACGGACTTAAAGTAGACAAGGATGGGCGCCTGGGTGGCTTAGTTGGTTAAGCGTCTGCCTTTGGCTCAGGTCATGATCCCAGGGTGCTGGGATCAAGCCTGTGTTGGGCTCCCTGCTCTGTGGGAGGGGTCTACTTCTCCCTCTTCCGTTGTCCCTCCACCTGTTCATGCTCTCTCTCTCACAAATAAATAAAGTCTTAAAAAAAAAAAAGTAGACAAGGAAATGTTAAGAGAAAGCCAAGTTGCTTTAAATTACCTTTAAATCGCAAGCACAAATGAAACATATGCAAGGGCAGTGAAAGAACATCCATGTGAATTGTGGCATGGCTATTGGCAAATATCTAGACAATGGGATAAGATTCAGAAAAACTGAACATAGTCAAAAATCTCCCCAGTTTTCAAAAGCGAGAGAAAGCACACTTTGGAAATTATAGCATGCTATACTGTATCAGTCTTTGCCACCATCTCCCTGCTCCCTGCTCTGGCTTTCTGTTATACTCTGCTCCTCAAGGGAGGACTCAGCAATGAATCCATCAGGGTCAGGCTTCCTTCCAGAACCAATCTTATTGAGACAAGATGTTATGGACTGAATATTTGTGTCCCCCAAAATTCATACATGGAAATCCTAGCCCCCAATGTGAATGTATTAGGAGATGAAGCCTTTGAGAAGTAATTAGGTTATGAGGGTAGAGCCCTCATGAATGGGATTAGTGCCCTTATAAGAAGAGAAGAGAGAGCTTGCTCTGTTTCTGCTCTCCACCTTATGAGGATGCAAGAAGACAGCAATCTGCAAACCGAAAAACAGACGCTCACCAGACACCAGATCTGTTGGCACCTTACACTTGTACTTCCCAGCCTCTAGAACACTAGTGTTTAAGCCACCCAGCCCATAATAATTTGTTATAGCAGCCCGAGCTAAGACACAAGATGGATGTTAATCTTATCCTACAAGTGAGAGTTAGAATTGAGTCCTTTATGTAGTTCTAACACTCATGACCCTTTCTGCTAAATGTCCTGGTCCCTACCACCCTCCATGCTTCCTTTGATTCATCTCTGCAAAATTTTGAAAACAAACTTTTAAATGGGTATTTTGTGGGCATTTTTCAAATTAAACTAATTACTACCAGCTACATTGGCTCCACTGAGAACAAATGATGCCAATTTCATTTCCTTTGCAGAATTCCTACATTTGAAAAGAGTAATCTACATAAAGTAGATGAGTTCCAGAAAGAAATATGCCCAATTTTTCTGTGATCCTCTAGGAGAATTAGAGGCTGGATTATAGTAGAATCCAGGGGATTAATAGCTACATGAACTATATACAAACAGTAAATTAATATATTGATATCAGCCTCAAGATAGAGTGCCAGCTGAGACATATACTTCACCCTGCCCTTTCCAATTTTTATCAGTGATCTGATTAAGTCACACAAGGAATTTTTACTAAGTGGATAGGCATTTTTATTAACTGTATAGGTGATTCTCACTTAAGGGATAGATCCATTTATTGACAGTAATTGACAAAAAAATTTTTTTAAAAATCTTGTTGAGTTAGAAGAGTTGATTGTATCTAACAATATGCAACTTGATGGAAATAGATATAAAGACTGACTAATGGCTCAAAAAGTCAACTTTACAATGAGAGAAACATAATATGAGAGTAGTTCTTATTTCAAAAAATGCCTGTCGTAAAATGATAATGAGATGTGGCTGCTAAAACATATTACCTTGAGTTGTAGATAAATTTCAAGGAAAGGTATACTATCATTGTACTGTGAATTTTTCCCTCCAAATTCAGAATACTGCATTTTGTCCTGGGCTCTACATTTTTAAAATATATTACACTCTGGAATGATCCGGAAGATATCAACAAAAATAATTAAGGTTCTATAAATTATATCATTTGAGGATCTTAAGAATTATTAAAGACTGGAAATGTAAAAGCATAACAGGAACTTAAAAGCTACATGCAAATATTTGAAAGATTTCAGAAGAAAGATTAGAAGGAACTGTGTGGTAGCTCTGAATGTCAGAACTAAGACTAAAACTCTAAGTAATAGGGAGACAAATTTTAGCCCAGTACAATTTCCAAGTAAATAAAATTATAATGGTCTTGCAAGAAACTAAGCTCCTCATCGCTGAGCTGTTCCACCTATGAGTTGAAATGACTATCAGGACTCATCCAAGCACTATGGAAGAAGCTACACTGTGGAACTTCTAAAGGTCCCTTCTGCCCGAAACCCATTGAACCATCAGCATTTCATTTTCAAGACAGATTTCTGAGTGCAGTTGTTCCCAGTATTTGATTGCACCTGGCCAGGTTTCTTTTAAATTAATTTCCTTTCTCTAATAGCCAAAGAGAAGGCGTATGTTTAGAATTAAGAGACACCTTTTATGGAATTATCAATAGGTTTTTGTAAATACTAGCCCATCTTTGCAGACACCCCAAAGAATGGAGCAGTTGATCATTCATCAGCTGTGACCTCTGGACTAGTTTCTTTACTTGGAGAAAAATTGAAGTTCCACCCCATCACACTTACACTTGCTTGACTTCACAACTGCAATATGCCCCTCTAGAGAGAGGTTCATTGTTGGTGTCATGAGCATCGATCGATTGTACCTAAGCTGCTCTCACAATGATTACACTGTCCCTCACTCCCCTTAAGTTTCACAGCCCAGAGCATGCCCAGGGCTCACTGCAGGCAGACTCACTCTGATCAATGCAACACTACCATACAGCATGCATTCATAGAGCCAAAGGCAGTCAGAGTCCCAGGGTACTCCATTTGTAGACAGAATTTCAGCTTTATTAGGTAACTGTCAAATTTGCCTTGGTGTCTCTTAAAATTTTAAATCAGTAGAAAATATAAGTGCAGAAAAGCCATGATAAGTTAACTTAGCAATCTGTTGTAATAAACATATGCACTATGAACATACATTATGGAAATCAGATGGAGAGCCCAGAGAGCGATAATAGAGTAAGAAATGTGAGCATAGTGAGATCATAAAAATCATAAGTGTTATACATCAGAAAGAGTTTTCCTTTTTAAAGAGCCTGGTCAAGATTTCTGCTTAACATATTTGAGGAGCAACCCACCCCTCTATTTACCATAGTGCACTATTCATTCAAAGGGTACAATAATGCAAAGAAAGTTTTAAACCCAAGAGATCATATACACAAAGAAAGTAAAGAAAAGAGGTATTACAGTGTGGAAGATGACACCCATATATATTCATTGTCTCTATTGAGATCCAGACATGGACTTTATGGTCTTAACTTCTCTGTCTCTGTATACAGGTCCCACTTGTGTGTTCATTCCAAGATATCTTTCTTTAGCCACGAGTTCCAAAAGAGAAGAGCCTACACATATAAGCTTCCTTTTGTAGAAAACTCAGTTTAGAAGGCGGGGAGCTTTATTTTAAAAGCTGGTGGAAAAATTCTTTAAGTAAAGAAATGTGTTGCTTAGCAAATAATAGCCTTAAGAGGCTATTTTATATATGAGCAGATAATTTCCTTGGCATGACTAGAATAGACTTCAAATGAAACAAAGAAAACTCTGCAAAATAAACAAAGGCAAAAATCGAGTTTCCACCAACTGACCTATAAAGAAAGGGCAACAGCAGTCCCAGGAACCTGGAAAAACAGAGGAGATGTGAGAAGTAGGGAAGAAGGCCCAGCATAATAGCAAGAAATGGACGTGAGGAGGAGAAAGAGCCAATGGGAATTTCCTGGAAGTGGTGCGCCCATATTTAAGCATGGGGATGGTTAATGATCAGAATAAATTGTCTCTCTATTGTGCTTTAATGAAACATGCAGCCTCCTTCCTGAATGACCCCCCCATCTTCAGCAAAAGTCTGTTCACACAATTGTCTTTTGTAAATTTCAAGATGAAAATTGTGGTGTAGGAGCTATATTGCCCACTTGGATCAACTCAGAACAGAAAGATGGAAATGAAAAAGATTTTAAATGAAGAAGATCAATGCTGAATTCATCAGATTCAACAAATTGGAATAAGAAGTGATTAGAAGAAATGGATTTGGTCTGAGATTCTTTGGAAATATCGATTAGTATTCTACAAATGAAGTTGAGATGGATAAGGGACTGAATCATTTTCATTCAAACATCACACAACAGAATGACCCAAATAGGCTAGAAAACTTGGAGACATAGTGGCAGCTAAATTATGGATTAAACACACAAAAAATGACAGTTAACATATGACTTTTGGTGATATTAAAGTGGAACAGCTGATTCAGCCCTGCCTCTTAGAGATTCTTTAAGGTCTGGCATGGGGTGGGAAATAAGGTTAGGGCAAGCTGAATGGGAGAGACTAGGGATCCTACCCCTACTTCAACCAAAACAGGTCTGATTTTGCAGGGTTTCCAAACTGAGATTCTGCATAATGTATCAATTTTAACAAGGGTCCTTATATTAATATGTAAGTATAAATAAATATTTTTAAGATTTCAATACTACTGCTGAAAATATCTAAACATTGGCTGAATCAGACCAGGTGGTACTTAGAGTTTGTGATGTAATGTGTAATTCTCCAAAGATAAGCAAAATGGAGGGGAAGGATGGAAATGAGAAAACTGGGCTGGTGGCCAGACATGACTTGTTTGCCTCTTCTTCCTGGACACACATCTAGACTACAGTTCCAGACTCTCTTATAATGCTGTTACCACGTGACTGAGGGCTAACTAACAAAATATTAGTGGAAGTAAACTTCACAATTTCAGCCCATTTAAACCATCCATATTCTTTTCCCTACTAATTGCTGGGTGTTAATAACCACAACAACCTTGAAGCTTCAAGCTGAAGATGGCTGTCTCTTAGCCTGAATCTTGGAATGACCTTATGAAGAAATGCACTTCAGCAAACTGGAGCTACCTATAATTTTTCGAGCCATTAAAACATCTTAGGATTCATTTGCTATAGCAGTTGATGTTACCTTGATTAGTACAAACATGTGAACTCTGAACCTACTCTTTTTTCTTTTTTAATCATTTACCTGATCTTTAGAACATTTCATTAACCACATCAATTAATGTTTCTCAAGACCTGATAGAGATGACAGTGAAATTGCCATTTATCTATACCAAACATTAAAAGGCTATCTCATTTAGGGCCCTTAGAGAAACTCATAAATGCTACCAATTTATCAAAATATACTTTCTGACAAGACTCCTGCATGGTATTACAGGACAGTTGAGAATTATCCACTTTCGAAAAGTTTTCCAGCTATATTTTCTAGCCAATTATTTACTATTGATTCAAGCAGTTTAAAGAAGGTTGAATAATGATAAGCCCTATCCAATAATGCTTTGGTGCCTTAACAATTATGAAACACTAAGCAACTTGAAAAGTGGTGGTAAATCGCTGCTCTTCTTTTGCTGGTGGAGATAGAGCAGAGTAAAATGTTATGCTGGATATTTGGGGATGGTTCAGAAGTTCTATTTTGGAATTTTTTAGTTTCCACTCTCAATCACTGCAGCATGCTTATTCTCAGATATCTTTTTCATTTGCAATTATTCACACTTTAACGTGTGAGAACCCTTGCACATAGTCATATATTCTAATTTATATGCTTTTCGTTAGGCACATTCCAAATAAACTATCTATGAAATGGTAGGCGACCTTTTGAATTTTTCTTTGCTAATAAACGGAACCCAACTGAAGGGATTAATTGATACTCTGGGTAACATAACATTCTGCAATTTTTTTCCTAGAAGACTCAGGAGGAAGGAAAGCAGTAAAAATTTAAATATGGCTTGTCCAAAGGAAGCTGCTACAATATATAGTGTTTACCACAAGTGTAAAATGCAAAATAATGCTGATACATCAGATTGTCTTTGGAGAGATGGTTATTAAAAACCCATTTCAACATCTGAAAAACTTTATTTCAAGTTTTATCTAATTCTTTTGTTATGTGATCCCAGTAACAAAGACACAAAATCGATTTAAAAAAAAAGATGTTAAATGATGAAGCAGGTAGATATGGTTTCAAGCTCTACTTTATACTACAACCTCAACCTATAACAGCATTTAAATTTTCCTTACGAGGAGGGGTGTTAAAAAGAGAGGAAGTGCTAGATAGGAAATTTAACCTCTCCATTTGTTTCAAATGCATAGTGATCACTGAGAAACTTGACTTCCCTTTCTCAGTTTAGTGGGAAAATATATTTTCATTTCTTTTTGTGCAGAAATACAAATATAATGCCATCTAAATGGCATTGCTTTTATAGGGATAAGCAGGTGATCTCACACTGATCTCAGTTCGAACTGATTGTTCCATCTCTTTACCAAAGAAATACACTTAAAAGCAAATTTAGCTTAGAGGAGTCCAGCAATAATGCCTGCCTAATAGAAACAATTTCTTAGTGCCTTCAACAGGCCCTGATAACAAAGTGCATAACGGCTGCAAAAGAAGTAGCCCAACGAGTGTCTTCTGCGGATGGTGATTGATCCGGTCTCATAATGAAGTGAAAGCTTTTTTAGAGCCAAAGCAATTTTTGCCCACATCCTTTATCAGGAGAAACCATAATGAATTGTGTTAGTTGCCAGCATTTATTGAAAATTTCATCTTAGAATGTTGGCCAGATGTCATCATACCAGAATTAAGTGCAGCCTGAGAGCCTTGCTCTAATGTACAGAATCTCTCACCATCACTGTTCTGGAATTGGTTTGGGTCTGCCTCCAAATATTACAGAGAAGTAAAAGAGGCTTTAAACTACAATTGATTAAGTGCTTTATGCACATCATGTCTTATTTCTTCTCTTATAAGAAATTTAATTACCTAAACCCTGTATGCAGTTTCAATGTACAAATGTTAGTCTAATAAGTAAAATAAAAATATATTTAAAAACCTTACCCTGACCTCTGATGTTTCTAAAAATTTAAAAACATTGTAACCTGAAAACTATTTTAGTAATGCTTTCAGATTATTCTGGGTAAAAAAAATTGAAAGGTATAAGAATTATTTATCATTCCAAAGAGTAAATGAGTACTAAAGTCATTGGTACATAGAAAAGATTTTTCATTAAAAAGATTATATTTAATGGATTATGAAATCTAATATATTGAAATAATGTGATATATCCCACTTTTACGTTATTTCATGTCATCAGACATAATCACTTTCCTTGACTTGATGAATCTTATAGAATTACTGTCAAGCTATATTTGAGAGATCTGTTTATATGAAACTGATTTGTAGTTTTGCAGCTAACTAAAAAGATAAATCCATCTGCTGTCTGTCATCTCACCTTTCGTATGAAAGGCTGCAGCATGAAGCCTAGAACATATAAAAAAAATCTTTCTTTGGCTGCTTTATTTTCATATATTAAACCAGAGTTTTCAGCATTTTAGATGGAATGCTCTCTCAACTGTGCTTATAAAAACCATTAATTCTCATTTCTAACATCAGTATATGTAAATTGGCTATATATATTCAGATGCAAAGCAGGTCACTAGCTTTAGACAAGAGTCATAGAGTGAGAAACATTAGGAGTGAGCCCATAGCATGTGGACTCATTCAGCCTGATGACTTAGAACTCCATTTTCTACAGAGCAGAAAAGGAAGAGTGGAGTCTTCCTCTGAGGTACTGCTAATATGCTAAGTATGTTTCATCCTCAGGGGTGACCATTCAAGTGATCACAGACAGTTATATTGCAACTAAGAAAGCTTTCAGATTCAAGTATCAGAGGAATATGTTTATCCAAATAGAAATTGCCACTTTTTTCTAAAACATTCTCTTTTACCTAACACTGGCCATGTGGATTAAATTAAATGCTTGCAAAAGCTGCGTTTTTTTTTTTGCATACTCTAATCAATTAACAATTGCCTTTGGATTAGATTAAGAAGAATAAAACCTGAAAATTCCAGAAATGTAAGGCACTGTTATAGTATTTGTGATGAGGGTGGTAGTTACAAAGTTTGTCCTGTGACCTGTATATCCACGCCAGATTATGTCTACACAAGGAATTATGAATTGTCGTGGATTCAACCAGTTCATTAGTTAATTTGCGTGTTGATTTTCTTTCTATTCTGCTGGTCCAAATAATATTTGTAGGATAATTACATTGGAATAGGGGAAGTTATGATTTATTATTCAGTATTACTACCTGGATCCATGAATAGGTATGTGTTCTAAACTATGCAAAACAAAACCCCTTTTTAAAGTGTAACATTTTAAAACAATTGTATAACTTTCTACTTTGTGCTTCTGCGCAGTATCAGCAAACCATCCATGAGCATAGGGAGAGTTAAGATTTACAGTTGAATCATAGCTCAGAGCATGTTTGGGGGAAAAAAATGCCTCTCTGCTGAGAATAAGATACTTTGTGATACTATGACTTAAGGGAATTGCTATTTGGAGATCTCTACAGGATGTTTCTGCCAGGAAAAGGACAGAATAGACTAAGGTGCGTACTGGTCTTGCTGTGAAGTGTGAGTCTGTCCCCAAAATAATAAACTCCTGGATTTAATACTGTATAAAATACTCTTTCATACAACAAACAACTCTCCTTCTATGGCTTTCCCTAGGGAATGAAACACTATGAAAGAAATGAATTTCCCTCCAACACACACACACGCGAGCGCACGCAAGAAAGCAGTGCATGTTCTGATGAGTGAACCCACAGACCTATAGACATATGCACAAAAAAAGGAATATTTTTAACAATGCCTCATTATAAGTTAAAAGCATTACCCTAGAGCACTATAGCATCCTTGTACAATTTGGGTGAATGTTTCTCTGCCTGTGGATATGTATTTTTTAATAGCAACCAGTGCAGTCTACTTGTCTATTCTGAAAGTTCATTACCATTCTTTTCCCTTCCCTATTTAGAGTATCATTTTTCTTGTACTTTTAATTTTGGTATTTCTTAGCACCTATAAAGGGTAGCAGGTGGTCTCTTTTGGAACCCGAATTCTTCTATTCATATGCCAAGTAAATTCTGAGAGCTGTCTTCTCTCCTCTGCAGCCCCTTCTAAAGGGACCTGCTTTCAGTGGTGGAGGTTATTTGATGTCTCTTCTTGTTCAGGCTCTAGTGATTCCACTGAACCTACCTTTGAGACTGTGAACCCAGAAATAAAGATCCTGTCCATGAGGAAATTTTCAAGATGGCCAGCTCATCACCAGTAAGCAATTCGCAGTTTATGAGGACCTTAATTTATTTCTGGACTCCATATGTAAATCAAAATATAAAATTGAGGCTATCTGTTTAAGTTTTACACTATTCTGTATAATAAGGCTAAAGGCCAGAGATTAAATATTGTTGGCAAAAATCCATTTAAAAGAATGCACTATTTGATCTATCTATTCATTTGGGGGGGAATCCCCATTCTAACCTACCTCACTCCTACATATTTGTATTTCAGAATATCTTTCTAAAATATCATATACAAAGAAAAAATTCCTATACTGATTCCTCATTTATTTATACAGTGGCCAGTATCCTGATGGAATCTATAATGTAAGATTGGCTACATTATATTGTAAATTTATGACTCAAAGATTCTTGGATACTCCATCTCTCCTTGGTGATGTCTGAATTCCACCCCTTTCTGGCTTAGCCACAATTGACAAAGTTTCACATCTTAGCAGTATTTTCTCATTTGAAAATAATCCACTTTTTCTGATTTGATCACCCACAAGCTACCAGCTTTTACAAATTACAAATTTTATGAATCTATATGAAAAATACTAATACATCAGTGTCTAATTCATCAGCTAAATTCATAGGTCATGTTGTAAGCAAGGTCACCCACTGCTAATCCATAGAACATTGTTGTGCAAATCAGAAAAAGATTGCCTCTTTTATGAAAACAAATTTCTGCCATGGTTTATTTTTTTAATAATAATTTTTTATTATGTTATGTTAGTCACCATACAGTATTTCTTTAGTTTTTGATGTAGTTTTCCATGATCCATTATTTGCATATAACACCTAGTGCACCATGCAATATGTGCCCTTCTTAATACCCATCACTGGCCTATCCCAGTCCCCCACCCACCTCCCCTCTAAAGCCCTCAGTTTGTTTCCCAGAGTCCATAGTCTCTCGTGGTTCATTCCCCCTTCTGTTTACCCCCCCTTCATTCTTCCCTTCCTTCTCCTACTGATCTTCGTGCTATTTTTCATGTTCCATAAATGAGTGAAACCATATGATAATTGTCTTTCTCTGCTTGACTTCTTTCACTTAGCATAATCTCCTCCAGTCCAGTCCATGTTGTTGCAAATGTTGGGTAATCGCTCTTTCCGATGGCTGAGTAATAGTCCATTGTATATATGGACCACATCTTCTTAATCTGTTGAAGGGCATCTCGGCTCCTTCTACAATTTAGCTATTGTGGACAATGCTGCTATGAACATTGGGGTGCATATGGCCCTTCTCTTCACTACATCTACCCAGTAGAGCAATTGCTGGGTCATAGGGGAGCTCAATTTTTAACTTTTTAAGGGACCTCCACACTGTTTTCCAAAGTGGCTGTACCAACTTGCATTTCCACCAAGAGTGTAAGAGGGATCCCCTTTCTCCACGTCCTCTCCATTTGTTGTTTCTTGTCTTGTCAATTTTTGCCATTCTAACTGGCATAAGGTGGTATCTCAATGTGGCTTTGACTTGAATTTCCCTGATGGCTAATGATTTTGAACATTTTTTCACGTGTCTATTAGCCATTTGTATGTCTTCATTGGAAAAGTGTCTGTTCATATCTTCTGCCCATTTTTTGATTTGATTATTTGTTTCTCATGTATTGAGTTTGAGAAGTTCTTTGTAGATCTTGGATACCAGTCTTTTATCTGTAGTGTCATTTGCAAATATCTTCTCCCATTCCGTGGGCTCTTAGTTTTTTTGACTGTTTCCTTGGTTTAGATAACAGGAAGCATCTTCACATAGATTTAAAATAGCTCAGCTCAGAGGCCATATTGCTGATAAGAACCAGCTACTTTGGAAATCTTTACCCTTAGTCACGTGAAGATCAAGTGATAAGAGACTAGAAATCAGTATAAATATATGTATGTGTATGCATATACGTGTATACATATGTGTGAGTGTGGATATATATGACAGAGTATAGAGGTATAGATATAGATGCAATGGGGAAGTTCAATTTATAACAGTCATGGAGAAGACCGGGGACATGTGATTCAAGCAGAATCAATAAGCATGTATTCATATATATATATATATGTATATATATATATATACACACACATATACATACATATACACATACATATACATATGTATATATACATATATACACACATATACATATGTATATACACACACATATAACAAATATATATATGAATAAACACACACACGAAAACTCATCACTACTTCTAGAAAAATTTGTCAAATCATACTTTCTGATTGATTTTGCATCCATGACATTATTTTTATATATAAGTCATGGTTTCATTGGAGATCCAGTAAAGAAATTTCTTTCCTTCCTTGGTTCTTAAAGATTGAAGGGCCAATTAATGAGAGAGGCATTTGTCATATTGGTAGTGCTACAGAATTTTGGTTTTATTTGGTCATGGAGAGTGGTATGCGGGAAAGACATTTGCTCCCTGGGATCAATAGCTTTTATATTCAATGTAATATTTCTAAACAAAGAGAAATATTACATTGAATATAAAAGCTATTGATTACAGGCAGAAAATATACTTACCAATTACTGCCTTGAAGAAGAATATAAAGTGCTCTCCAGCTGAAGTGCTTACAGCTGGTTGCATACAACAAACCACCACACCAGTGCTCCTCAGCTCACATAGTGTTATCAGAGAGGTTCCAGGTTCTTCTTAAACAAATGCCTGCATGTTTATTTTTTCTTTTAGCTTAAAATCCATGGTAGAGTTTCAACAAAAATAAATAGGAAAATGTGCGGCAGGGATGCCTGCCGAGAGATTGGCTGTCTAAAGCGCCTGCCACGTAATCAGCTAAAGCAGTTAGTGGCTTTTTACAGCTTCGAAGCAGCACTTTTTCAGAGGTTGAATTTTTCAGTCCATGTATCCTTCCCATAATTTATAAGAATGCCAGGGACACTGAAATGCCACTTTGGTAAACAAGAACTTTAAATATCACGTTGATCTAAGCCACCTTTCAGCTTTACATTCCAACAAGCATATTCAAATATGCCCTTCTAGATTAACAGATTCTGTGGTCTGTTTACACACCTTCAATCAACACACCATCTTTGTACCTGGTAATCAGTCTACAATAAGAGACCTCACCTGTTCCCGCCCTTCTCTTTGGGAGAGAAGATCCCTTCCCAGACTCCATACCCATCTTACTGATTGCCTTTCCAAGCTGCAAAGAATCCTTTTCTCACTTGGTGTTCCATTTAAATGTTGTATACTTCTGGCAGTGCCGTTGACAACTACCCAGAGGGCCTGCCGTGCCTGAGAGAAGGGCAAGGCTACCCAAACAAAGATGAGAATGAATAATGTAAAGTTACCACTCACCCACACTGGGGCCAGCCAATGACTAATTTCTTTTTTTATTATTATTATTATTTATTTGACAGAGATAGAGACAGCCAGAGAGAGAGGTAACACAAGAAGGGGAAGTGGGAG
Organism: Ailuropoda melanoleuca; assembly: GCF_002007445.2. Lineage (NCBI taxonomy): Eukaryota > Metazoa > Chordata > Mammalia > Carnivora > Ursidae > Ailuropoda > Ailuropoda melanoleuca. The sequence continues at coordinate 122,842,665 of NC_048222.1, forward strand.
AGGAAGAAGCAGGCTCATAGCAGAGGAGCCTGATGTGGGGCTAGATCCCATAACGTCGGGATCACACCCTGAGCCGAAGGCAGACACTTAACTGCTGTGCCACCCAGGCGCCCCCAATGACCAATTTCTAACTAACAAGCAGCTCTTTCAGATTCCACTAAGTCTGTCACACACTGCCTTTCAGCCCAGAGATTTCTCTCACTACTCATTTTCTCTCTGGCACAAACTAACTGCTGCATGCCACAGTCAGACTCTCAAAACATGAATTATAGAAACCTAACAGATAATAATAAATAAGTATTTTAAAAGAAACCATCTTTTCACAGGAACTCTCACCATATCACACCCCAGTATATATTTGGGACAGCAGTGTTCTACTCCACCCCACACTTCCTCAGAAGCAAGGAAATCCTTGTCTGCCTTGCCGTAGCTAAACAGTAATGTATCAGAGATGCCCTTACTTGCCATCTGGCTTTCTGACAGCCTTTGGGTTTTAAATCAAGCATGAAACACAAAAAGTTGTTAATATCAAAGTCTGACAAAGCACTCCTTTAATATTTGCAAGTTTCATTTATTTTAGACAATGTGTTGGATAAATGAAATTAGGACTTCAACACATCTCCTCTGACATATATCAATGTTTACACCTTTCTCAAGAGTTTCTTTGCTCTTAATTTCTGCATCATAAGACCAAAGAAATTTCTTGGGAATTGTTGTTCAACTCAGACCACTATGTAAAAACACTTTAGCTCATTAAAACGTTTAAATCCGATGTATAAAAAAGAAAAAGGAAAGAAAGAAATAAACTATTATGTTTAAACTGGAGAGCTAGACCAGCAACAGGAAGTAGATTTATCCAGGTGTGGGGAAAAAACCTAATACAAATACACTAAGGCACTAAGCAATATTTATTTTTATGGCATGGTTTACAGAATATATAAACCATTTTCTTTGAGATAGAGATGGACCAAAGAAAATATTATCCTCATGGTTTTTCTCTACACAAGTAATAATTTTTTAAGTGAAAAGAACAGATCTATAAACCAGTAGAAATATCAAACTATTTCTCTGAAAACTGTTTTTTAAAAAAGCATCTAAAACCTTATACTGAACCTATCTGAAATATAAACAAGTAAATAGGAATTACTTTGTAAGCTTTCTCTCTCTCTTTCTCACTTTTAGACACTGCAATTTCATTAAAGAATAATGGTAAATATATATATCAAAGCAAATTTTAAAATGTTATGGCTTTAGTGAGTCTCCTACAGTGGGAATCTTAGATCTTCAAAGAGATTGAGGTTTGAAATGCTCTTATCAACTTTTAAGATCAGAGATGCTATGTACACACAGACTAGCTTTGGGCACTATTCTGAATTTAACTGATTTGAAGGAGGCTCAACTACAGACATAGAGGCTGTTTCCAGAGTTGCAATTGCATTTTCAGTGGTGATTTCTACCCATCACCTACCATGCACCACTTATTAAATCCAAAACCCATTGCCCTGAAGAATCTGTTCACAATCTCTGCAACAGTGGCATCTGCAGAGGGGAGCACCAGCCACTTGAAACTCATTAAAACATACTTGAGATTGACAATGAGTAGAGAACATCTGTCAGACTTGGCCAAGATTTCAATCAAGTGTGATGTTGCTGTGTTACTTGACTACATTGACTTAATAAATGAGTTGGTTGCTGTCAGTACAAGGAAAGTTTGGTTGTAATTACTATCCTGTCCCTTTTTCTTTTTTTTTTTTTCCTGAAATGTTCATGTTCTACCTGAAATGTATGAAAATGAATTTGTTGAAATAATATACCATTCAGAAAAGGAATACATGGCTCCTTTTCAGCTGACTAGATTTAACAAGAGGACCACTTCTTTAACAAGCTTCCAAGTATATACCCTTGAAAAGGTAGATAAAATCACATCTACCCCTACTCTATAGAAGTGCCTCCAACTACAAGTCCAGAAGAATGACGTCTTCACTTTGATCTACAGATCAAATGGCTATAATAAAGGTTCATGCATGTAAGATTGTGGGGGGAAGCAAAAGCTTTTCTCAATACCAAAGAGCCATTGATCTTCAATAAATAATGCCTTAGCTTATACAGCATTTTAAGCCTATGTTTGCTTATATTTCACATTTAATCTCAGAACAATGCATTTTGCAGATGATTAAGCAGAGACTCAAAGAGATTCACCGATCTGCCCTAGTGACATAATTACTAAGCAACTGAATTGGGATTCCAGCTCTAAGTCTGAAGCTTTTCCACTATGTTGCATTTGCTATATTTGCCTTTTATAAATGTTTATTGAGGGCTCAGATTTAAGTACTAGATGTTGGTTTTGACCAATGTTATCCAGGAGATTAAAAGTAATAATTTTTTCCTGTTTACAAGACAGCACCATTGCTTAAAGATGGAAGGGTGTGAAATCCAGTCTCAGAGGCCAAGCAAGTTCAGCAGAATTTAGAAGAAATGATAACAATTCAGTGAGCACAAAGCCAGATTCAGAGCAGAAGAACTAATTCTAATCTCTCTATCTGATATACCATAACATCCATTTACCAGACCTGGCAAATCTGGGCTCACCAACTGGCATCGTTGAGCCTGCCGAAGCCGGGGAAACTGGAAGCTGACTACCACCAACTATGTGCCCCAGTCGATTGATGGAGTATAGACCCTCTAGTTTGGTGGTGTTTGCCCAGAGGGAGTGTATAGAAGGTGTCTTAGGGTAAAGGGAAGCATGTCTTTTCACATACTGTTTCCTCCATAGGCAGAGCATTAGCAACTGTACTGAGGAAAAAACCCCACTGCTTGTACATTAATAATAATTTTAATAATTAAATTTTCCCTTTGCCCATTACCAACAATTAAAACCCTACACTGGCTCTGTACAGCCCCCAAATTTGGTTAATGTTAAGCCTCCATTTCTTACCTTTACTCATCTAGAACTTAAACCCACTGTAACTCTCCAGCTTTGATGCCATTAGTCTGTCAGCCTACAGACACTCAGTACTTGGACCGAGTTTGCATTATAAATAGGATGTTTTTATAAAGACTGTCCCCTACAGAAGGTCAACGTAGTTGCAAAATTAACATCACCACAGTTGAGATGAGCTGCATAGCTAAGATTATCATAGTGTTAGTAAAAATAGGTCAGCCACACATAAATGTGTGAATTCTGCCTCCTCTGAACTCCCTTAGCATTTTATTTTTATCTCTCATATGGCACTTATCACTTTCTACCTTGTATTATAATTATTTGTATGCAGGTTTTATTTTATATTATTATGAGATCACAAAATGCTTTTTGTTCCCCACAACACTTAGTACACTGTCTTGCACATAGTAGGCACTCATTAGTGTTGTTTGAAAGAAAGTTAACAGTGACTAGGTGAGGAAAACAGTAATGTTTAAAAGCTACTTTTATAAGGGGCGCCTGGGTGGCACAGCGGTTAGGCGTCTGCCTTCGCCTCGGGGCGTGATCCCAGCGTTGTGGGATCGAGCCCCACATCGGGCTCCTCCGCTATGAGCCTGCTTCTTCCTCTCCCACTCCCCCTGCTTGTGTTCCCTCTCTCGCTGGCTGTCTCTATCTCTGTCAAATAAATAAATACAATCTTTAAAAAAAAAAAAAAGCTACTTTTATAAAAAAAAGTATTTGACTACTGAACTGAGCTTCATTAGAACATCTAGCCTGTTCTGTGTTCTGTCTCCAGGGGAAGCCACCATCACACATGTGCCTGTATATATGCAGCTACCCACACACACAGACACGGACGGCTCTAGCTATACTGAATCACTTTCGCTTCTCTGCTGTCTTTTACATCCAGGTTACCTTCATCTTTCTGAGAGTCACTCCCTCCTGTTGCCTAACGCTTTTACTGACTGCTAAACTGACTCCTACTTCAAGTCTCAAGTTAATGATCCTTACTTCTGGAAGCCTTCCCTAACCCTCTAAAACCATTCCTCTGTCTCTTGTTGCTTCCTCTATCATAGCACATATCACACTTAATTTCCTCCACACTGGCAGATGGGCAGATGGGAATGTGTCTGTCAGACCAGACCAACAGCTATGGTCCTTTTCCAGGAAAATCCAACCACACTCAGCCTAGCAATGGGTCCTGAGTATTCTGCGTGAATGACCTCTCTATGAACTGGTAGGCATTGTAGTTTATGTGAGTCACAGGACTAAGAGTCGACAGCCAACTTGAACAAATCCTCTTGGACATGCTCTGTAAACATAAATAACAGAGCACAGATTTTGCATACAGCTCATTTGATGAAAGTTTTTCAGTTTAAAATAAATAGAATACTCTTAAAAAACCTACAGGCCTAATAGCTTACCTGGTCCAGGGGTAAGAAATTTACTTTATTATTACTTACTTTTTAGCAACACTCCCCTCTATGCTGAATATTAAAGAAGACAATCATAGCTTCTCTCTGAGATAAAGAAAAGAGTAGAGGATAAGCTTCATAGAAGGGTGACATACTGATTGAGTTGGATTTAACCAAATGAAGAAGGGGAGGAAGCTCATGTCAGAGAAGAAAGCATGAGCACAATTCTAGAGATATGGAAGTGTGTGCATGACTAGGAAATTACGGCTTATTGGTTAAGATCAGTGTGTGAAAGGTAGGTACGGGAGAAGTCAAGTGCATGCAGGAGATAAGGTTAAAAAGATACATTAATTTGACATTATAAATAGCCTTGACAACTAATCAAAGGGGTTTGAACTCAATTCTGTAAGTTGGAAGTTATCATTCCAAATTTCCGAACAGGAAGCCACATAAGCCAATCTGTGACTTAGAGAAACAATTTTGGTGATGAGCTAATGAATGAGAGAGAGAAAGAGAGAAAAGAAAGCCTGGAGGCAAGAAGATCTAGTTGGGATGTCATTTCTATGATTCGAGTAACCAGTTTCAATAATTTAAGAACTACATATCTGTAAAGTTCAATATAAATGTTATTTTAAAACAATTTTCTCAATACAATTGAATTCAATAACCTTTAAGGTTATATAGAGGCAGTGTTTTTTGTTACTTAGCTCCAAGTAATTCGGGTAAAATTAATGTATAATTTGAGGGGCGCCTGGGTGGCACAGCGGTTAAGCGTCTGCCTTTGGCTCAGGGCGTGATCCCGGCGTTATGGGATCTAGCCCCACATCAGGCTCCTCCGCTATGAGCCTGCTTCTTCCTCTCCCACTCCCCTTGCTTGTGTTCCCTCTCTCGCAGGCTGTCTCAATCTCTGTCGAATAAATAAATAAAATCTTTAAAAAAAAATGTATAATTTGAGCATAATGACCAAATCCACTAATGAGCTGATTGCAGGCTTTGTGCTCCTAACTTTAAGAATATGGATTACAGTTGCAACTAAAGGAATGAGACCAAAACAAAGCTGGACCTGTGGAGATGCAGGGCAGCTGGTAATTTACTGAAATAAGGTGGGATTTTTTTTTTACTCAAATATATAAAAAGTCTCACTTATTAGTCAAAATTGGGATCTAATTGAAACCTACAGGTGGCAGTTTAATGTTGTTATTGAGATGAAGTTCACGATCAAAAAAGAAATTACAATGGAAAGGAATAAGAGTTACAATATTTCTTCTCAAGTCAGTTATAGCATTTGTAACTTCCATTTAACTAAATTAATTTTGTGTCAGAATCCCAAAGAAATTTTGCTGTGTTTAAACCCATGGAAGGGGCGCCAGGGTGGCTCACTCACTTAAGCATTTGCCTTCAGTTCAGGTCATGATCCCGGGTCCTGGGACTGAGCCCCACATCTGGCTCCTTGCTCAGTGGGGAGCCTGCTTTTCCCTCTGCCTGCAGCTCTCCCTGCTTGTGCTCTCATTCTCTGTTAAATAAATAAATGAAAATCTTTAAAAATAAATGAATAAATAAATAAATAAATAAATAAATAAATAAATAAATAAAATGAACCCCTGGGAAATTGGGTGGTATAAGGCAGTTTTCCTTTTCTATCGGCTACCATTGCAAGAGCATGGCTATGGTGCCAGAAAGGTTATGTGGTACTGCAACTCAAGCCAAAGAAAAATATTCTGCAAGCATAATAATGCAGAGGAGGTCAATCTTGACAAAGCAGTATCCAGTCTCCAATCCCTAGCACTTTAGATGGATATGAAAACATTCCTTTCTGTTTGGGAATATTATATTTACAGCAGCTACCCCTGCCTGCCTTCTTTTCCCCTCACCCCAAAGTAGATGTTAATGGGCCTGTGAACCTGCAACAACATGAAGGGAAATCATTGTATATTCATGGAGTGGAAAATCCATGTACCAGCTTTATAAGCTTGCTATCACAGAAGTTTCCGTCAATTTTTAAATAAATGTTACTAAGTTTCACTACTTGTGGATCCATTTGACTGTGATATGCAATAGTCTTAAACGATTTGATCCTCAATAATTGGAACACTTTCCATGGTAACTAACTCTTAAATTTGGGGGTGGTCAGAATGAGTGAAAGCAGGGAGCTTCTTTTTTCCACTATAACATCATTCTAGGATGGAAAAATACTCATCCCAAGAATTACTCATTCCTGACTGGAGGAGGTAAAGAAAGCTGTCATCATGGTATGTCATCCATGTTTCAGATGATAGTTACCAAAGACAAAAGATCAATGCTAACTGATTCCAATGGATCATAGGTTATAACATATTAAAGATGTGTCACATTGATTTTTTTTCCTGAGTGAATTAAGGGTGTGTGTCATATTTGCCTTAATATTCTCTATCATCTTGTACCATAAGAACCACGCATTAATAAAATGAACTCTTCATATCCTTCTTAGATATCTAAATCATCATTCCATCATCATTCTCAGGACCAAAGCATTGCTAAGACAGTACCAATGATAACCATAGCCCATTTATGAGGTACAATAGTAGTCAATATAGCAACCCATTAATAAAATCAAAATTAGTTAATATTTACTGACTAATTCCTATGAGCCAGGCATTGCTCTAGGCACTAGGGAATAGGACAATACATATACATTAAAGTCCCTATACTGATGGTTTATGTAACATAACCTCAGCTGATGATAAGGACTATAAGGAAATAAAACTTGCATGGGCATGCTGTCTTAGTCAGGAATGCCCCTTCTAGGAGGTAGCAGTTCACTAGAGATACAAGGTAAACATTTGGAAGAAAATTGTTCTGAGCAGAAGGGACTAGCAAGTACAGAGACTCTGAGACAGGATCACACTACATATACTCAAGAAATGGCAACTGTGCTAATAGAGCCAGAGAATGTTCAAGGAAATGTGGTAAGAAATGAGATTGGAGAGGAAGTTGGGGAAATAATCCTGTTTGGTTACACAGATTATCATGAAGACTAGATTTCATTGTTTGTGTGACAGGAAACCAGTAGAAGGTTTTAAGCAAGGAAGTGATATCATATACCCCTTAAATTTATCCATGATTACTCAATTCAGCAGGCTTTTCTACCCATTAACATGAAAATGGACAGTCTTACTTTCAAGGACTCAAAAGGTTTTTCCACAGAAGGAAAGTGTTATTAATAGGATTCCTTTTTCTCCCCATCTTCCTTTTTGAAGCTGGGCATGTATCAAAATCAAAGTTAAGGTGGCAGAACTGGTCAAATAGTAACAATGAGAAAGAGATGTTTAATTCATATATGCGGATCTGTTGGAAAGTAAGCAATCTTGCAGTATGAATGTTCTAATTGTCTTCTAGATACTTAATCATCGTGATCCAAACTCGTCCCCCGTGGCCCTAGGCTCATCCATAGAGAAAGCAGTTAAATTTAAGTCACGAACAGCCAGTACCACAGAAGGCTGGAAGAAGAGAGAACTATTTTAAAGAACTAAATGGGTTTCCACACCTCCCCCACCCCCTTTCATGAAAAGCCACTGGGAAGACCTCAGCCCTGAGACTAAAGTACCCTTAACTCTTTGGAATTGAGGGCAATTCTCAAGAATGGAGAGGGCATTCTGGAACTTCCACATAGACTCCCACTTCCCCCATCCTTGTTAACACTGGGCTAAAGGACCATTTGTCTGAATTCCCTATGTGTGCTTGACCAATTAACCCAAGATGTGTAATGATGTTCTGTCCTGTACATGTAGTAAAGTTATACTCAAAACTGATAACTTTTAACTTTTTTTTCTTTCCCAGATTAAAAAAAAAAAAAAAAAAGCCTAAGAAACCTGAGTGAAAATGTTTCCTGAAGCTACTGTAGGGTCAAATAGAGAAATTGACAGGGTAGTAAGCCATAATTGAACAAATGAGGGCTCTTTGTTTGCTTTAACTAATGAAGCTAGACTTCTTGGAAGGTGGTTTGTATCTATAGAGAGTGAGAAATCACTCATTTTAGATATATAAATAGCAAAGAAGACATTTAGTGTAAATGTAAAGGACCAGACAAGGGGACCACAAAGAATTTCATTTCTTGATGAAAGAAAACAAACAGATCATCAGGAGATAATATATATAACATAAACTATGCAGACTTGACGAAGGTTATAAAAAGAAACAATTTAATGCCAAAAACAAAATTTGGGGAAATATTTAGTGAAAAGAATAACCTGGGTTGCATCAGCAAATGCAGGTTAGATAAGTTTTAGAAATTACTTTGTCAGCAAAGTGATTTTGTCTCTTTCCAAAAAAGCAATGAATAAAAGGAAATAGAGGACACTTGCTGAGGTAAATTGTCACCTAGTTCCAGGATCCAGACTGAGAAAATGTAATGAAAATCAAATGTATTTAGAAGCAAAAATATACTGTATTATTTTCTAAAGTGGGCCAAGACTATACAACACAAATTCTACTAGAAAATTCTGAAATGCTCTGAGAACTCTCCAACTTGCTCAGTGGTCTCCTTCAGAGAATCACTATGCCTCTGGGAGAATCGTGTTCCAGTGAGTACAGTGACTCAACTTACTGAAGACAAATTCTATGGCAGTTTTTTTCCAGCCACATGGATGCATTCTCCAGCAGAACAACCCACTGGGCCTGCATGCTCCCATGTGAAGGGAATCTGAAAGGCTCCCTGCTGTTCAACTTCCTGCCATAACTGGGAAAAGGCTTCTATGGCCACCTGTGGTGACATTCTTACTCCCCTGTATTTGAGCCTGGATTTACTTAGGTCACTGGACTTTTAAGAATCTAGTCAAGAGTTTTTTCTTCGTCTTTCAAATACTGCTGTCACCATGTGTGAACAGATGCCTCTTATTTGGGAACACAAATGAAATAGCTTCAATACTCCAAGACTGGGTAATTTATTTTAAGGAATAAAATAGATCAGAAATTGTATCCTTACATTTTATTACAAGCATAACTTAAAACAATTAAATAACTAAAAACTAATAAGAAATTAGAAATAGACAAATAAATATTTGTTCCATGGAGCAAAGATTATAAATAGTCAGACCATCCTTTCATTAAACTCTGCTCACATCTCTGTATCACCCCAGGACCCCAAAGACCTTACCACCTCCCTCTCTGTACCATTCTTATTGATAACACTCATAGCTTCTAGTAATGCTGATATTCAAATGTCCTCTTTTCAAGTGGAAATCAAGAATTTTTTTCCATTCAAATTTCCAGTATCTTGATTTGTCACTTTTAGGAAATCACCATCTTGCTATCTCCTTTTTAACCATACGTAAAACAAAATTCATAAATTTAGCTAAAGTCAAAGTGCTTTGACAAAGATCGATGACAAAAATCCCTGCAGAGCCTTCCCCCACATACATTATTATGTAAATTCTTGAAATATATAAGTTTATATAAATAAATATGTGGAAAGGAGATTTGGATTTCTCAACTTTCTTTCATTATTTATTTATGAAGCATCCAAAATTAGATAAGTTCGATGAATTTAGTGTTCCTGTTTCCTAAATATATGCTATAAAATAGGGTGATTTGGTGGTAAAATACTATGCATGAATTTTTCAATGTAATTTTTTAAGCTACCACTGGTTATGTATCAGGATTCTTTCTCTTTTTTTTTTTTTTTCCATTACACGAGTTTGCTTCACTCTGAGTTGAATATTTGTTACAAAATTACATGTCCTGCCTGATATATAGAAGTCATGATTTATAAAACCTTATGTTAACAGTGCATATGGAGTGAGTACAAATATAATTATAAATGTAATTTTAGTTTTATTCTCTTTACCGGGCTACAGTATCTGTGAGTAATCTATTTCAAAACCAAAGATCAACCCAAATCCCTTCTACCATCTCTGTGCCTATATTCTAAGTATTTATTTAATGTCATTGTTCAGTAAGGGACCTAGAGACCTTTCACTCTAGGTGGAAGGAAAATGCAAATCTGTTAGTTATTTGCTAAGGTTCCTAAGAACAGTGAAAACACACAGGCATTTGCAACTGTGAATTTCCCAGCAAATATAAAATCTTTGTCTTCTGGCATATTTGCTTAACTGAGCAAAGTTTACACAGCCTGAGGAGGATTAACATTAACAATAATACAAAATTAAACCTTTGACATTCCTCCAGTTCATTTCTATGGTTGTCTCTTCTTTTCCCACGTCAATTTCCCCAACTTGATCATAAAAAAGAGGGGGAAGAGGAGATACTTCTTCTAAACTCCTCTGGGCATTAATGATTACAGTTATATTTATTTTCCCTGCATTCATTTACTTCAGAACATTATTTAGGACCAAAAATGGGTACTGTGTCACATGTTAAAAAAGACAATGATAAATTTTTAAAAAACACTATTCCAGCCTTTGTGATTCGTGTTTTGTGAGAGAGTGAGAGAGATGAATGGGTAAGTTATGGATTGCAAATCCAATATTATAAATGTTATACAAGTGTCATGGGAATATGCAGAAAAGGAGTAGCATATCTGGTGGAGAAAGTCCAAGAAGAATTCATGAAGTAGGTGAATTCTGAGCTGGTTTTAAAGCATCAGCAGACATTTGGTGATCTGGGCTGAGAAAGCATTCTAAACAGAGCAGCTTACACACACACAAAAATGAAGGTTTAGTAAAAGAGTATTTGATGTAACTAAATAGAGAAGTAGAGACAAATGAGTGGGGTGGCAAGAAAGGAAGTTATAAATATATTTTTGTTATCAAGACTAGAAAGTTGAGGCTCAATCTTACAGATCCAGTGTAATTGATTTAAGCATTTCCCTGATGGTTGAGAATCTACAGTATTTCCAACTTTTCCCACATATTAAGGTGTGATGAATACCTTTCTGTACATATCTTTGATTATATCTCTAGTTTATTCCTAAAGATCAGATTACCAGAAATGAAATTAGCAGAATAAATGATATACTCCTTTTATGCATCTTGCAACATTTGCCATATTTATTTCTAGAAAGATGCCAATTTATCAGCAGCATATAAGAACATCAGTTTCACTAGCCCCTTTGCCCAAAATAATATCATCATTTTAAAATAACATTTGCTAGTTGTATGAGTGGAAAACAGGATTAGATCTTAGAGCATTATGAATATAAGGATCAGTAGTTTGAATTTAATTCTGAAGTTAATGAGAAACCCATTAAAGATTTTTGATCAAGGAGGCAAAATAGCTAGATCAGCCCTTTAAAAAGATAAATTTTGGCAGAAAGAAATAGGATAACAAAGGATTGACTTTCCTTGAGAACCACACAATTTCATAAGCAGAGATGCTATCATAAGTCTGGGGCAGCACTCTCCAATAGAACTTTCTGCAAAGATGGAAATGTTCTACCAATATGGTAGCCACAAGCCACATGTTGCTTTTAAGAACTTAAAATGTAGCTAGTACAACTGAGGAACTGAATTTTTAATTTTTTTATTGAATTAAAATTTAAATCACCACCTACAGCTAATTACTATCCTATTGGACAGCATAGACTACAGTATTATCTACTCAAAATAGAGACACCAAGATAGAAAAAAAAGTGAGAGCAAAAACAGGTTGAGTGAACAAATTGAGTGACTATTTGGATGTGCAAAGTGAGGGAGGGGGAGAATCCTAACTAATATCAAGATTTAGAATCAGAGGAAATAAAATATGTTCATGCTACTTATAAAGACTGGAAGAGAGAAAAAAGAGAAGATTTCTCCTCTCTTTTTCCCTCTCTCTTTATTGTCCCTCCTCCCCCTTTCAATAGACATCTTCTAAACTTGTCAACAGGACATTGGAAATGACAAAAAGATTTAAACCGACCGGGAACCATGGTTTCATGTTTTCCCTAGCTGTATTGATCTATATAATAATGTGATAAGCTGTTGGAAGTTAACCTATATATCAAACCTACAAATTCAAGCTGGTACTTCTCACTGTCAGAAACACCAATGAAAAGAAAACTGTCCTTAACACCATAGAAAACTAACTGAATTCCAGAAGTAAGATAGGTTAAATATCCTGACTCCACAACTTAAAGGCAGTATCTGTGTGAGACATTACCCATCAAACTGTAACAGCAACTATATTAATAAAGAGTGTAAGTATAAATGTAAAAGAACAAAATTTAATGAGGGTTACAGATCCAGCCAAACAAGCAAATATTGTATAAATAAAACAAAACAATGGCATCAGGCTATTAGTTAAATCTATGTTGATGGATCAACTATGAAGGAGAGTAAAAAAGAGGAACTAGTTCTTCACCTCCATCTTTGCATAATTTTTCTCAACTTTAAGATCTCAGCTTAAATTTAGCTCTTCAGAATAACTGATTCTATGCTCCTCCCTTCCCATGTATTATTCCCATGTCTTTGTTTTCATTCATAATACTTGCCATATTATTTACTGATTTGTTTGTTCATTGTCTGTCTCCACAAATGCTAAGATCTATGAGAGTCTGTTTTGGTTTACCAGTTTACCAGTATTTAAGAAAGTGTCTGTTATATATAGGAGATGCTCAATAAATACTTTTGAATGAGTAAGTAAATCTTATTCTTTTAAACCTAATTCACTTAGATACCAGGTGTCCTTTACACAATGAATGGAAGATCCAATAGACTAGGGAGAAATTTCCACCAAGATCAAAGTGAGCCTGTTGAAGTGAGTTGACTAAATGAATTCTCATCAAACAAAAATGGGCCTTGAAGGTTCAATATGGTCAGCTCACAGTGTAGGCTCTGGCATATTATTCATCCAGGAGGGCTTCATCTCACCTCCAGCAAAGACCTTATTCATTAGAATGATTGTATAATTCAACAAAAATAGATGAGATCATAGGATATTTATTTATTAAAGGACCTTCATTCCAACATAAAATGAATCCTAAATTTGCTAGTTATCAACCTCAAAGCACAGCAACTCATCTAGACTATATGATAAGCATAAATAAAATAGCCCTGGATCTTGTAACTACTTAAGAGCATTTTACTCACACCACTACTTAAGGTAAGGCTTTTTCCGAGTTCGTCAAGACCATAGGAATCAGATACTATTGCTGTTATGAAAATAAAAGAGAAAGATTGATTAAATGTGTATGTTTTTGTTTATGTGTCTGAATAGACCCTTCTGGTCTTCTGAAACTATGAATTCCAAAACCATTATTTTGTCCTAAGATTTTAAAATCTTCACATTCATACCAGCAATATTTCTTTTCTTTGTAACAAAGTGAAAAAGAAAAAAAGTGACTCTCCACATCTGGGAGCTGTTTAGAAACTCAGGCCTCAATATTATTACAAGCTTCTCTGATACTCATAATTAGGTCATTTCGTTCTCCTGTTAGATTTAAACAGCCTCAAAAAACACCAACATCAGATAAGGTCACTCTGAGACCATGATAAACTGAGGCAAAAGCAAAGTCACTGTGCAATAACACAAAATATCCCTTCTCATTAAATGATTGACTGCTACTTCTTTACCAGCTACAGCTGTGTCCTCATGATAGTCTGCCCACCCTATAAATAAGATTCACTGAGATACTCATTCTAAATTTCCCTGCTTTCTGACAGAGTGAGCTCCTACTTCCTAAAGCCTCTCCAAAATTAAGCAACCAAAACCTATTAAGTCCTACTCCCCTTTATTGAGATATCCACACTTAGCAAAGAAAAATTGCACTGGGTACAAAATTAATGTATAGAAATCTATTGCATTTCTATACACCAATAATAAAGCAGCAGAAAGAGAAATTAAGAAAACAATCCCACCCAAAATAGTAAGATACCTAAGAATAAACCTAACCAAAGACCTGTACTCTGAAAATGATGAAACACTGATGAAAAAAAAATGAAGATGACACAAAGACATGGAGACTCATTTTATGCCCATGGATTAGAAGAACAAATATTGTTAAAATGTCTATACTACCGAAAGCAATCTACGCATTTAATGTAATCCTTATCAAAATACCAACAGCATTTTTCTCAAGGCTAGAACAAATAATCCTAAAATTTGTACAGAACCACAAAAGACCCCCAAATAACCCAAGGAATCTTGAAAAAGGAAAGCAAAGCTGGAGGCAACACAATTCTGGACTTCAAGTTATGTTAAAAAGCTGTAGTAATCAGAACAGTATGGTACTGGCACAAAAATAGACACACGGATCAACAGAACAGAATAGAAAATCCAGAAATAAGCCCACAATTATATGGTAATTAACCTTTGACAAAGGAATGAATATCCAATTGGGAAAAGACACTCTCTTCAATAAATGGATTAGGAAATACATATTGAACAGCAACATGCAAAAGAATGAAACTGAACCACTTTCTTACACCATACACAAAAATTAATTCAAAATGGATTAAAGACCTAAATGTGAGACCTGAAACCATAAAAATCCCAGAAAAAACACAGGCATTAATTTCTCTGACATCAGTCATAGCAACTTTTTTCTAGAGAGGTCCCCTGAGGCAAGGGAAACAAAAGCAAAAACAACAAAAACAAAAGCAAAAACAAACTATTGAGACTACATCAAAATACAAAGCTCTGAAAAGCAAAGGAAACAATTAACAAAAGGGCAACCCACAAAATGGGTAAAGATGTTGCAAAGGACATATCAGATAAAAGGTTAGCATTCAAGATATATAAAGAATTTTTAAAACTCAACACCCTAAAAACAAATAATCCAATTAAAAAATGGGCAGAAGACATGAACGAACATTTCTCCAAAGAAGACAAACAGATGGCCAACAGACATATGAAAAGATGCTCATCATCACTTATCATCTGGGAAATGTAACTCAAAACTACAATAAGAAATCACCTCACACCTGTCAGAATTCCAAAAATCAACAACACAAGAAACAAAGGTGTTTGGTGAGGATGTGAAGAAAAGTAATACTCTGCACTGGTTGTGGGAGTGCAAACTGGTGCAGACACTCTGGAACACAGTATAGAGCTTCCTCAAATAGTTAAAAATAGAACTACCCTCCAATCTAGCAATTGCTCTATTGGGTACATACCCAAAGAATACAAAAACAGTAATTTAAAGGGATATAGCCATCCCCATATTTATTGCAGCATTATTCACAATAGCCAAATTATGGAAGAAGCCCAAGTGTCCACTGATTTATGAATAGATAAAGAAGATGTGGTACATATATACAGTGGAATTACTCAGGCATAAAAAAGAATGAAATCTTGCCATTTGCAATGACATGGATGGAGCTGGAGAGTATAATGTTAAGTGAAATAAGTTACTCAGAAAAAGACAAATACCAAACTATTTCAATCATATGTGGAAGTTAAGAAATAAAACAAACAAGCAAAGGGACAAAAAGAACAAGAGAGAAATCAAGAAACAGACTATAGAGAACAAATTGATGGTTGCCGGAAGAGAGTTGGGTGGGGAGATGGGTTATATAGGTGATGAGGATTAAGGAGTGGACTCGTCATGATGAGCACTGGGAGACTAAAAACTTAAAAAAAAAAAAGCAGACTGACTTCAGTCAGTTCTATTATTACTGTAAAAAAAAAAAAAGAAAAAGAAAGAAAGAAAGAGAAAGAAAGAAAGAAAGAAAGAAAGAAAGAAAGAAAGAAAGAAAGAAAGAAGGAAAAAGAAATTGCAGCAATGGAGTTAAATTCACAAGGGAGATTTTATTCAAGACTATTGCTATAGGGAAGAGAGATTCAACTCAGCTTCACTAAAACAAAAAGTGGGTAAGTTCACAGCCTGGGTCAAGCTAGTGGAAAAGTACTAGAAGACATTAAGTAAGAGGATGATCAATGTGATTAGACCATCTGTGTTTACTAACTGGTGCTTACTGAAGACACTCCCAAAGACACCAGGAGACAGGGACACAATCTTCTTGATAATTCCATTTCAGAGGGAGAGCTTCCATGTCCTGGAGAAACACATTTCTGATATAAAACTGGCAAGAGGCTAGGAGAAGATTTATATTGAAAGGACAGAAAGAACTTATAAAATTTATGATAGTAAGTTTTCTAAACTAAATGTTTTAGGGAAAGGGAAGTCAGGGGCCTATAGTCAGGAAGAAGCCTGTTTTAAGTTATCTTGGTCAATTCCTAGACATCTGTTGTCTCTAGCTTCAATCAGTAATTGTTCAACCATAGATGTATTCCGGATGGTCTTTGGCCGAAGAGCATTGACAAAAGCAAGAAAAAAATGGAGAGACTCAGTAACTGAAGAAGAATCATGCTTTGCTTTTCCACTCATGATTGACTTAAATCCATTCTTCTCAAATTAGAAAAAAAATTCCCCTACTAATATTTAGTACAGTTTCATGGTTCTTTGATGGATCCATTTCAAATAAGATGAAAGTTATATCTTCATGTACTCAATGGCCGGGTCACGTTGATACATTTTTTGCTAAGAGCATATTTAGGGTTTTGGTTGTTTTTTTCTTACCTGGAATAAGTCCCCAGGTCCTTTTTTTTCAACCAGTTTGTTCAGGTATTATTGACATACCAGAAGCTGTACCTATTTAATGTATACAATGTGGTGAGTTTGGAGATAAATATATGTCTGTGAAAACATCACCATCACCATAATCTATGTCATAAACACTTCTGTGACTACCAAAAGTTTCCTCTTCACTCCTCCTCATTATTATTAGTGTGTGTCTGTGCGTGTTGTGTGTGTGATAAGAACACTTAAGGTTTTGTTTTGAAACCATGAAATGATCAGTTGTTCCAGGATATCTTTAAAATGCATAGTACCTACCAGAGTGTCATCTCTCAACATGGTGACTGCTAGGGATGTGATGATCTCCTAACATTCTGAATTCTTGTGAAATGTCTCATAACTCAAATTTAATAAAATATCTAATTTTTATCCAATTTTACCCAGGCCATTAGTATATAAAACTTCAGAAATGGTAGACAAAAAAAAAAAATGTTTAGAACTAGTTCAAGTGTCCACAAATTACAATTTGTAGGCCAAGTCCAGCCCATGCCTTTATTTTTGTAAATAAAGTATAAGTGGGACACAGCCATGCCCACTTATTTATGTACTGTATATGGTGGCCTTTGAGTTACAGTGACAGAATTGAGTTTGTGACAAAGGCCATCTGGCCTGCAAAGTCTAAAATATTTACTATCCAGCCATTTACATAAAAGTTTGCTAGCCCCAGATCTCAGTTAAAAAGAAGAAAAACAGCTTGCCAGAGACCTATTTAAATCTTTTTTAAAATATAAACTCAGTATAATTATTTTTTCTGTATCATGTTGCAGGGTACAATATCTTTCAACTTCTAATTTTGTGTTAATAATATACACATTAATGTAGGCAAATTTTTATTACTTCATCTAATTTTACCAAGACCAAAAGAATATTAATGCCATCCTTAGAACATTATTTTTTCTGGTTATACTGAGCAGGGCTAACAGAAAAAGAGAAGAGAGTGGGTGCTTATGCGCTCTTATGCTACCTGTAATGTATGTTTATCAAAAACTTTTCCAGTCTACTACCTTTATTTTGTTTTTTAAACAACTAATTCCCATCAAGTCCTCAAAAACAGTCATGGTTTCTCTCAGATATAAATAAATAAATAAATAAATAAATAAATAAACCAAATACTTCCACTTTTAAAATTGTAATATGACTTTCAACATGGCAGTATATGTGACATTATAGAACAAAATCTTGGGTTTGCTGGGTTGAATATTCTGATTTCTCACTCAGCAACACGTAAGAAAGAAGCAAATATCAAACACAGGCTGTAATATCAAACAGAGCTAGTAATGTTAACCGATACCTCTTCAAAATGAGTATTTCCTAAAAGGAATACAAAAGGAAGAAGATGGACTTACCTCCTAAAGAGACAATATGACAATAAAGTCAGTAGAAGTAGATGAAAGTTCATGCTCTAGTACTGTTTTCAGGTTTATTTTCTTAGTACAGTCTCAGAATAATAGGTTTCCCTGAGAATTTCAGGATGGCTGTGGGTTCTGCTCCCTGACAGTCTTCAGTCCAAAGTCTAAGGAGAAACTAAAGATAGCCTTCTACTTTCCCCCCAGGGAAAGTGAACGCATTGCTGACAGAGGTCAGCAAGGTAACAAAAGGTGCCACTCAGGGCCACCATGCTGGAGAACGGACCTTTTGGTGAGAGAAGGGTAAAAACAAAGTTATCTTCTTTCTCCCAGTTCTTTCCCTTCCTATTACACATGGGATACTATCTCAGAAAGCACGTAAAACAACAGGTTCAAGGGAAAGGGGTCCAAAACAGTCTGTTCTAGGCATTCAAGGAGAAGAATCACAGTTGTTTAATTAAGGCCTCCCCAAAGTTCCACCCACGCTGCCAGAGCAGGCAAATGTTGGTGCCAGAAACCTGCCATTTTCCCCTTTGGATTTATGCTCCACCAGGCTCCAGGAGCCTGAGGATAAAACACTGCATCAAAGGAAGAATGTTGAGGGCTACGATATGGAAGAAACAGAGAGTTTTTATTAAATGCAAACTCTACTTGTAGCTTCAGAGACTACAATATATAAAATGGGTGTGCGGGGTCCTGGAGTGCCTATAGGAGGGAAGAAAGAGAGATCAGGTCATTGAGTCAGGTATTTGTTTTCCTGGTTCTTTGTTGGGTTGCCTCAGACTGGATTTTAGCTTCAACCTAAGGTCAAATCTCGTCTCAAGACGGCTATCGCTACAAGAGACTTTCCTTCCAGGAGGTAATAACTGCCTCCTCCTTCCTCCCTCCTCCTTTCAAGCCCAGGTACTAATCCCTGAGTAGTGCATTATCCCTTATACTTTCCTGGAGTGTGCCTGAAGGCATGTATTCCTTAGGAAACAGGCAATGTGGCAGCAAGGTGTGATGTGATAAACTATACGAGAGAGAAGGAAATTTCTAACCTTTCCAAGCAACTGATAATAATATTCACATGTAGAATGTATCAGATCTTGTCTTCTCTATCTCCTTAACAATTTCAGTGGAAGTGACTTAGATGAATAAGGAAATAGTCAATTCTCTACAGAAGCAAGGAAGCTGCTGTGAAGCCCATGACAGGAAAAGTTGGCTACTGCAAGAATCAGTCACAGAAAGAACACCATGACCTGCCATCCTGAAGAGGTGCCACAGGTAGGAATGGTTAGCTCTTCTTTAATGAAAGAAAGACGATTTCAGCTGCCTGAAACCCCTCTGACCACCAAGAAGTCAAAGAGAAGTCACACTTTTATAACAGTATCTAAGAACACACTAGGCAGAGCATCACTGTCATGCCTATTTTAGAAACTGCCCAACTCTGGCCAGGTGAAATCAGGAAAAAGTATGTCAGTCTACACTAAAATTAGAGAATTATGTTGGCTCAGAGTTGGAGGGACTTTTAGCTTGAGCTCTCTAAGCCAAGCTGTATGCAGGATGCCTCCTACAACACCTCTGAAAAGGGTCTAATAATTATTGGAAAATTGCCGGGGACTGAAATCCAATGACAGAAAATCATGCTTTTCCAAGTAGTGATTTGCTATCAACTAATTGCTAAAGAAAATTCCTTATATATATTGCAGCCTCTGAAGCCACAAATAGGGTTTGTATCTAATCTTTTCTATTTCTATATAATTGCCCTCAAAATTCTCTCTTCATCGGCCCTGCATATCAATACACACTATACACACACCCATGCACACACACACACACAGCCCCTATACATATCTGCTTTACCTGTTCTCTGGGTAAAAAGGGTTACTTCTTTTTCCTCTTTCTCATATAGTATTTTTCCGTAATATTTTCCTCATCCTAAACTCTGATCTTTAGATACTGTCCGGTTTATCACTGTCCCTATTAAAGAAGCTAATCCCACCACTATTTTCTATTCAAATAGTGTAGCTATTCTGAGAGTATATTGAAATGAAAGTGATCTGGATTCTATTATCCTTCATATTATCTATCTGTCCAGGTTCAATCTATTAACTGTCACTCTGTGAATACAGTCACTCTATTAGAGAGAATATCAAATCTAAGAATGAAGAGCCTATTTTCATTATTTCATTTACCCACCCAGAAATGTTTAAGCCACCTGAACTAGAAGCAGAAGGGGAGGTAATGTTACCAACACATAGAAACAATTCCTGAACCCACACTGGAATGCCTGATTATAAAAGTAAAAGAGGGGCACCTGGGTGGCTCAGTGGGTTAAGAATCTGCCTTTGGCTCGGGTCATGATTCTAGGGGCCTGGGATTGAACCCAGCATTGGACTCCCTGCTCAGCTGGAGAAGTCTGCTTCTCCCTCTCCCTCTGCAACTCCCCCTGCTTGTGCTCCCTCTCTCTCTCTCTCTCTTTCTCTCTCTCTCTCTCTCTAATAAATAAAATATAAAATAAAATAAAATAAAATAAAATAAAATAAAATAAAATAAAATAAAATAATAAAATAAAAATAAAGGTAAAAGAGGGTATCTCACAGAAGGAAAGGATGCCAGTGAGGTAGCAACCACCATCACACACATTTTATTTCCCATTCCAACTATCACTCAGACACTTTATATGAACTTTGCCCCATGTCTGTACCAAAGATGGTTGGATTTGCTAAGATACCTGTAGATCACTTTTCTTAAAAAAAAAAAGTCTTTAAAAATATTTCATATTTTCCATTGATTCCAAAGAAATCTGGGTTTTTACAGATGTAAGCATTATAAAAATGTCACATAGAAGAGTGTCAGACTTTGTGTCTGGTGGTTTGCATGTTACAGGTTCTGAATGCTTTCATAAAAGTTGAGAGGCTCTAAGAGCCAGAGCAAAATCCCAACTCCCAGAGAGGTTGTGAGAAAGTCCCTGGAAAGTTCTGCTGCTCTGTTGTGATAAAAGCGAATAGAGGAAATGGTGGAGCATGTTGCCAGCTAGGATTTCAGCTAGCTTCAGGAGAATGAAGGGAGCCAGAATGAATACAATTTTTCAATCTCAAAGGTGAAAAGATAAAACTTCATGTAAGAAACAGGAACAAGTTTCATAAGGTCCAGCCTCCACCTACTATTCTCACCTTTTATCAGCTGTGCCTTCAGGTGACAGGGAGGCCAGCAAACATCTTTAAAATATAGGTGTTAATCTGTGTGCTTACTTGTAGTTTAGAATATTACAGGAAGGATGTGACAGGCTCATTACGCTGCATAAAACAAGTATCTAACAAGCTTATTATAGATTGTTGGTAAAATTCTTGGTCACAAACCTAGAAATACTTATAATTATCAAATGATACCTTACCATTTCTAAAAAGGACTGGAACCATTTTCCAGAAATCAATGTTTTTCTTACATAATAAACTATTATTGCTCTTATTGGTAAGGATATAGAATTCAGAGGAAAGGTACAGCAAGGTTAGAATCTTCAGGTCAAGCAGTGTAAGTTAGACAACATAAAGCTGGACTACAAATTTGACTCTAGGCTTCTTGGTGTGTGAAGCCAAGTGAAAATGCAATAGGTCTGTGGGTAGACTCCAGTCAAGCTCATCAGAACCTGAGATTTCCCCGAAAGCAGTCTCAGGGCTACAAGAACAGGTGGAGTGGGTGATTCAGCTGCTACCTCTGTTTCAAACAGAGGTCCCCTGTTGGTCTGACATGTTTTACTTGAAGTCTACATATGATTATATATGAAAACAGGATACAAAAAAAAAAAAACAACAACTCATCAACCATACATTTAAAAACACTCCAGTTACTGAGGAGAGATATCATTTTCATGCTGAATTTCATGCTGAAATTCGTACAGATATAAGAGTGATAGAGTTGACATTATTTTCACAACAGCCGTATAATTTGTGCTATAGAGATTTGCACATTTTTTAGTACCAAAGGAGGGCATAATGCCAAAGAATTCTTTGGTAACAACACCTCTACGAGAAGTCAAAATAATATGACCCATGCATATATTTCTCAGATATTCCAGATTTGAGTGAAGAATGCAATTTTAAATATTTCGATTCCTGGGGAATATATAACTAGACTGAATTATCTTCCAGCAACTAATATTGTTTCCCATAATTAAACTTTTAGACCAATGTGTTCAAGGCAATATTACCTAGTAAGTTTTCTAGATTGCTTACAACCAGTTCATTCTTGGATAGAGGGTAGGTTTCACATTCTTTATTCTAAAAAGTTCAAATTAGAACATATGCCTTAATCAATCCCCCCACCACCCGCACACCCTAACAGTGGACACCAGGTGCCCCCAGGCACTCAGGCCTTCTCAGGAAATAGTTATAACTCATCTGCATTGAACTCTGCTTAGATCGAAATTGACCTATGAATAAAAATAAAAAGCACATTAACCCAGTCTGAGCCATAAAACACAGCTTAACAAATTTAAAAGAACAGAAATTATGTACCTGTTCTCAGAATTCAAAAGAATTAAATTAAAATCAATAACAGAAAGATAACTGGGGGAGATGAATAGGCAGAACAAGGAGGATTTTTATAACAGTAAAGATATTCTGTATGATATAATAATAATGGATATATGCCATTATATACTTGTCCAAACCCACTGAATGTACAACACCAAAAGTGAGTGATCTCTTAGGTAAATAATGGACTTTGGATGATTATGATATATCGAGGTAGGTTAATCCTGGATTTAAAATGTACTATTCTGGTGAGTGATGTTGATAATGGGGGAAGCTATGCATGCATGGGATCAAGGGGTATATGGGAAATCTCTATATTCCTCTCAATTTTATTGTAACCTGAAACTGCTTTAAAAATAAAATCTGAAAGGGGCACCTGGGTGGCTCAGTAGGTTAAATGTCCAACTCTTGATCTCAGCTCAGGTCTTGATCTTAGGGTTGTGAGTTCAAG
Organism: Ailuropoda melanoleuca; assembly: GCF_002007445.2. NCBI lineage: Eukaryota > Metazoa > Chordata > Mammalia > Carnivora > Ursidae > Ailuropoda > Ailuropoda melanoleuca. The sequence continues at coordinate 122,865,804 of NC_048222.1, forward strand.
CTCCATGTTGGGCTCCATGCTGGGTATAGAGCCTACTTAAAATGAATGAATGAATGCATGAATGAATGAATGAATGAATGAATAAAATCTGAAAAAAAAACACATATTAATATTTAAATAGAATAGGTCCTTTGTGAAGTTTCATTCTAGTTAATTCATTCTGTACATTTGGGCCAATGGAGTATGTGATTTGATTACTAATAGGATTAGAAGTCAGTAGGACTTCATGGCTACTCTATAAAGTAAAGGGAAGGAGTACAATCTTAACCTATTACAATAAATTATGTCCTGAAATTCAGAGCATAAAGAATTACATACAGCAGCATAATAAACTTATTAAACTAACAGGACCACTGACATAAAATATCAGCATAAAATATCAAAGTATAAATGTAATAATGTCTATGAGGTTTGTGAAAATTAGCAGGAGGTGTTTTTCGGAAAATTCAAGTAGGAAATTTAGTAGAACCTGTCTTCTATTGAATATCCTATCCTCTCTTTACTCTCTGCCAGGAATGGCCAGCAACCCCTGTACCAATGGATGAAAGATTACTTCAAACTTTGCTGTGAAATAGAGAAGGCTACCAACGGGGTCAGAGGTGAAGCCCCTTTGTTCTTCTCTGCTCCTGCTTTCATTGGTCCTTCAAGATAATCACAAATCCTTATCACTGTTGCTCAAGCACCTGATGTGTGACAACCGGTCTTACTGAAACTGGGAGGATCTGTTTACGGGAAAGATATGATATGCTAATTTGGGCGTGTTCTACCAGTTCTGCTAAACACAGCCTAAGGGACAATGCCTACATCTCTTAGATCGCTTGGTGACTTTGAGCTAGGAAAGTTTCAGGAAGGCAACTCCCCGAGGCATTCCCACGGCAGAGTGGTCACATAGGCCTAGGCAATCCAAAGGCCTACGCCCTTCTCCAAAATCTTCCCTGCCCTTAGTGGCTTCTGTGTTACATTTTAGCAAGCCAGGTATTATGGCTGAGTTCATGCTCGACATTAATCCCAACAACCCTCGATGACAGATCCCCAATTTTGTTCTATGATTTACAGTAAGAATTAGCAAACTTTTTCTCCAAAGGGACAGACAGTGAACATTTTCTGCTTTGCAGATAACATGGCATCTAGTCCAACTACTCAACTTGACAGTTTTAGTGTGAAAAGCAGCCATAGACAATAGGTTAATGAATGTGCATGGCCACAACCCAATAAAACTTTATTTACAAAAACAGGTAAAAGCTTGGATTTTACCCACAGCTATAGTTTGCCAATGCTTGATTTAGGAATCGTGACCCTAACCCAGCTCTCAAAGTTAAATATTCTTTAGTAGAAATCCCTCAAGCTGATCCTATTCTTTCACCAGTAGTTGTTTGAGGTGGGCATGTAACTCAGATCTAGTCGAAGAGATATGAGGGAGAGGTCTTCTTGGAAAAAGGTTTTCTTTCCTAAGAAGAAAACATCAGAAGAGATCAGCTCTTTGTGCCTTTCACTGTTGCCTGTAGATAATAAAGCCTAGAACTGCTGTAGCCAGTAGCAATGCTGCTCCCGGGCTGGGCATAAAGTCAGCACACTGAGGAGGCAGAGCTAAGGGCACCTCGGAGAAACAGAGCCAGAGCCCTGACCTAGGATGCCTTGAGAAGTCCTGTTTCCTGAATTCTTATTAGTAAGGTAATAGTGATCCACATTGGTGAAGCCATTATGAGGAATTGAAGCCTAAAACAACCTAACTGATAACAGAAAAAGAGAGAGAGAGAAAAATAGTTACTTTTCATCCACCGAGAGAATTTCAATATTCAGTATAATACAGTTTAATCATTTATGTAGTCATCATATAGACATTAAAATTAAATATCTAAAACAGGAATATCACTTTCTAGCCTAAGAATTTTACTTAAAAGTTTGAGGATATTCTCCCATCCTGGATATCAAAAGGTATTAGTTTAAATGAATACTAGGAAAAGTAGAAAAATATAACAAAGCATCTTGAGATAAAATTGGTAGATATAAATCATGATAATGTATAATATCTCTATTACATTACAAGACAAATTAATTACATGTCTGTGAAATTGAAAGTCAGTTTTGATGAAAGTTTCTCTTTATTTCAGGAGAATGTCACTTTATCCAAAAGAGCCAAGAAGTTTATTATAAAACATTAGCAGTTTTTAGCTCTTGGTTGTCTTTCTTTGGGAACTGTTAAAATCTACCATGTCCTCTGTTGATCTAGAGTACTCTGGATACACGAAGCCACCACAGCAGAGGGTATTTTTCGTAGAAGGCTGTAACAGTCTATATTGCATCCCATATGGCTTTGTAATTGACATTGACATTCCTTCATCACCAGATGGGATCTGTGCACATGCCCTCCTCTTGAACCTGAGAGAATCTTGACGCTGCTGTGTCAGCTTGCTCTGTCAGAGTCCCATACCTCTACTTCCTTCGGAGCTTATGAACATTATGGGACAAAGGGCTCCTTGCTTGCCTTAGGGTTTTAAAGGTAAAGGATGACTTTTCACCCAGCACAGTCCTCTGCAAGTGTGCATGGGGCCCAGCTCTTCCGCAAGTGCACACGTAAATGGCCTCTGGTAATTATTCTCGCTGCATGAACTTTCAGAAGCCTGTGCCAAGCAAAATGTGGGCAGTTTTCTTTGTAGTATTGCCCAAATGCGGAAGGTTTTTTTTTTTTCATTTGTTTCCCGCTTTTCCCCAATGTATTGTACTTTGAATTCCCTCTTGCTAAGCTTTTGTTTATTTTCATAACTGTATTTTTAGCTCAGTATGACCCTTTAAGAAAAAAATATATTTTTCACAATATACCAATACTGAATTGTAGATCTCGAAATTGTTTTTTGTTGTTGTCGCAGTTGTTTGTACACTAGAATTAACACCACACACTCAATTGGCTTTACAGATTCAAAATCTAAATTACCTCTTTGGTTCATTGTTTCGTTTCTCTGATAAGCCAGCTTTTCATTCGTTAGGCTCAAGAGGTTAGTGGCCTTATTTTACAGAAAAGTCAGAGATTAAAGCAAAAAGCCATGAGTAGAATATTAATAGAACCCTGTTTTTACCCTTCCCCAGAGCTAAAATGTTACTATAACAAGATTTGAATGGAGAAAAGCTGGTACAGGTGAATTAAAGGCTTAAAGTAAATAGAGAATTTGAAGAGTTAAAGAGAAGGAGCAGGTGAAGGATTGCATTAAATTTAAGTAATTCTTAAAAAAATAAAAGAGCAGGCATACAATAATTCACCAAAGTCCTGTGCTTGATTTACTCAACATCTCTGCAGTTGCTACTTCTCATTAACTTACCAAAGCCAGCATTGCTCCTTAGGGGAAAAAAGGAAATTCTGGCATATCAAGGAATAAATAGAACATTGCAGCATTATTCACTGAATCATTTTTGGGGCAAATTTAGTGCTGTTTTCATGTCTTTGTATTCTTTCTAAGTCTATGTTTGTCAATGTCAATTCAACCCTCCCTGAAAACAACAGAGCTACAATTAGAGATGTAAAAAGCAGTTTGTGTGTAATTTAAATGCTGCAAACTGGCAATCTTCTCATGAAAACCACAAACAATTACTTCCATTCTCATGCTCCAGTGCATCTGGTTTACCACCATTTTTTATCTGGGATTGCATATGAATTGATAGTTAATTTCACAGCTTAAAAAAAAAATCTACATTTTTTTGACAGGGGTGAGTTATTATTTGCTTTTCAGTCACAGCACATTGCCGTGCTTATGTGGTTAATGATTCAAATTATACAACCAACTAACCAAATAACAATTTTTTTCTCTGCTTAACTCAGGCAGTTTTCCTGGGTCACCAAAATGGGGTGATTCTAACCCTTTCTGCACATAGGCCTAAATCCTGCTGTGCTGAGAACAATCAGCTACCTGGGACACTAGAAGAGAAAGCGCCCTTGAATAATAACAAAAAGGAGAAATTTTTGTTTATGTTTGATCTGCACTTTGCCATTTCTGATTAAAAGTAAAATAAAAACACATTAAGGATAGTAAACCCATCTTTAAACATTCCCCAAGTAGGCCTGTTGCACTGAAGGGCACCTTCATTAAAAAAAGATTTATGGACTTCGTAAAAGACATGTATTTGCATCTATTTAGTTTATACATGAAGAAATCACATGTGGGGAAAACATTTGAATAAACAAAACCACGGAGATAATGAAAGCCTTTGGTACAACATTGATATGCAAGAACATCCTTCAGGTTCACTCAAGAGGAAGTGAGCTTTAGTGCAAAGGCATTAGTAATGGACTTTCTATTTTCTTATTGGAATTAACCTTGATCTGCAAGAAAAAAACTTTTTCTTCACTATTGAATACATATTTCTCTCCATCTAATATATTCTTCCAAAACCTTTTTAAAAAGTGGCACTTATGCTGGAATTTATTATTCCTGAAATGGGCATTGCCAGAAACAAACAAACAAACAAACCTGAGAAAACCATTTATTTTTGAAGGAAACAAGTTGTTTTCACAGATCATAATGGCATTATAGGGAATGCTAGAATTTCCTTCCCAGCAGATATTTTCAAATAGGAGAGACTCTCCCCCCCACAAAGAAGAGTTCAGCCAAAATCTGCCAACAGCAGAAAAATGAACTAGATTATTCCTTAAAATTCATTCCAAGCCTATTCTTTTATGCCTCTAGTTCCCAGTTGCTGGTTCTTAACATCAGAGCAGCAAGTGGAAAATGTGATTTATTAGCAAGATAATTCAGCACAGCCTGATTCAGCCTCACATATATTTTAATATTTTAAGTTTGAATTCTATAATTTGAACTCAATGCCATGTTATAGCATTGCTCAGTCTCCTTTTCTCACTAGCTTGGTAGGACATAGTGTGTGAGGAAAATAGACTCACACATATTCCAGAGTTTGTCTAATGCAATACAGTGATTCCTCCAGAGGCATAACATCTCCTGGCTGTTTGACCAATAAAAATAAAAATAAATGATTAAGAAGTTCAATTAAAAACTGGAGCAAAGTGTTATCATTCCTTAGACTTGATACATAAAGCAGAAGTGTCCCTACCTTTGACATTTTGAGTCAACATGAATATTTATCGAAGTATGCTGTTGAGCATGTTAATACAATATAAAGTCCAGTTCCTGCACTCAAATAACTTACAGCCTCAGACCTGCAGTACTAGAGCCTAGTACTGGGTATTTCATAAAGCCCAGCCCTGGTGCCCCCTGAGATAGATAGATAGATGATAGATAGATTGATAGATAGATAGATAGATAGATAGATAGATAGATAGATAGATAGATGATATAGAAGTTTAGAGATTTATTCAGAAGAACTAAAAATACAAATTACATGGGGAAGAACCACTAGAGTAACTGGAAAAACAGAAGTAACCCAAATACCCATGGTTCCAAAAGCCTGGCAAAGATTCTTAGGATCCTCGTGCATTAGTATCTCTAATTGCAATCAGGCTAATATTGGGATGTGAATACCCAACTCTTGCCACTTTTTAAAGACCCACCCAATTCTGGGATATTACTATCCTTTGAAAAGACCTTTAAAAGGTTCTTTCTTTACTATCCTTCGAAAGGAGCCAAGAATTCTAATTTGACTCCATATTTGCACCTGGAATTCAGTTCACTGTAATCTTCATAAGGACATCATCAAAATCCCTAAACAGAAGTGACTCTCTTATAATCCTTTAAGGATATTTTAAGTATCTAAAATTGCCCTAGAACTAAAGGTGGAAAGTAAACGATCAGATACATTCTTCACTGAGGCAAATCCATCTTTATACATGAGATGCTTTTTTCCCCCCAGTGATTTCTTGGTATAACAGTTGCTAATGAACATCCAATGGATACAACCTCGGTGATTTGAAAAACCTATGAAATATGTCATCTGTGTTGAGTGTTTAATGTTAAACAGAACATAAAACACAGCCTTTGTCCTTTTGGAGTTGATGTTTAATTAACTGTATAAAATATTTTTTTGCTAAGCCCTTTCAATTCCATCAGTATATACTTGTATAGAATCAAATGACATATTATGGCTTGTTATACTGTTATTTGCTTACCTGTCTTATTCTTGTTAAATGTCTAATTTCTTTTACCATGGTTTATGTTGTGCTTATTTTCTTAAACCTTAGAGAATCTTACACAGTGATACGCTCATAATAGTTGTTCAATAAATATTTGTTGACTTGAATTATTTACTGCCACAGAGATGTTGATAGGATTATAGAGGGAAAAGATTCAGCTTGTCAGAAGGCCTTGTAAACATAAACTCTCTTTATATAGACAACAATATTAAGTGCTTTTTCAACAGGTCAAACATTGGCATTCAACCCATGTTGGAGTCCAGCTTTGTCCCTGGATACTATCACATGTGTTTCTGCCCCTTCAAATACAAGCCTTGCTTATACCTTCTTGTTGTTTTTTTTAACTCAGGAACAGCTCAGAGTTTATCTTGCTGGGATACATTTTTTACCTATTTTACAGATAAAATTGATCAGTTTCAGGAGGAGGTCAGTAGCTCTGTGGGAGCAGTGTGAAAGCCTATGGTGGGAGATGCAGTGTTTTGTTTTCTGCTTTTCACACACTTTTTCCTGCCAAAGTTTTTAGTCAGGTTCTGTAATAACACTCAGTCCTTCTTTGGAAGAAATGATAGCTTTCTTTAAGAATAGCAAGAGGTGGCTTTCTTATCATGGGAAAAACTATTAGCAGTCATGAAAGAAGAAAAGTTGCCAATATTACTTACAAATATGCATTTGATATTTCAACAATATAGGTCTGGAAAGAAAAATAATTAACCATAAACAAGTGCCAAATAATACAAGTCAGATTTCAGTGAAGTTTAAGTTAATTAGAATTCATATGAAGGCTGAATGACACTATTGAAGTGTTAAGTTGTTAGTATTGAGTTGAAATGTTATGCTAGCTTTCTTTCCTGACAAAACATAATCCTTTCTACTTCCTCTAAGTTACACAGCCAGGAGGAACCACAGAAGAGCCCAGAAGATTGGGATTTCAGTAAGAAATAAATTCATTGACAAAATCTTTTCAACAGTTGGTCATCTCCATGACACTGAGATACAGGAGTATCACTCATCTAGCTAAATACCAACACACACATGCTTTTTCACTCATTTTCAAAAGTTACCACAGTAACAAGGATTATATTCCAAGCAAGAAAATGTGAACTTAAAAACCAATAGAAAATTTATTCTAATCTCAGAGTGATTCTGCAGTTGCCAGCCACAATTTTCTTAGTAACACTCACTCATTGTTCCTCCAGGACTCGAAGATCTGTGAGATCCCTTCCAATTCTTAAGTGCCCATTTCTAGCGAAATCATTTTTTAATATAGTTTATCTTTCACAATTTTAATATAGTTTATCTTTCACAACCACACATGAAGTTGGTTTTACGGGATGATTCTAAAAGAAGCATAAAATTAGGAACACCTACCAGGACTATTAATATGAAAGGGAAATGAACTTCTTTTGAGCTTTCAGACTTTTGCTCTATTTGTTAGAGCATCTGGCTTGCCCTTACTTGCTGTAGCTGAGCTTTCAAAAAGGGGGTTTACAATGCTATTTACCATCCCCACGGTTCAGTCTCAACATCTAACTCAAAAGCCTTCTGCACAAGATGTAGGAGCTGTGGACAAAGCCATTTGGAGGGCCCACCAGTGATAGCAGGTGTGGTATAACGATATTGATGGTCAAATGCTCCAGAAGCATTTTGGGATACCAAAATGCCACAGTGACTGAAGAGGACAAAGGCAAACTTCAGCACTCCCACTACCTACCCTCAAATCTACAGAAAGAACTTAGACAGTCAGAAGTGCCCCAGCAAACAGCCTTTATGTGACTTACCTTCTTATTGAGTCCCCAGTTGAAAATGGATTGTCTTCATTAACCAAACCTGTTTTTTCCCAACATTTGCCCTGCCCTTCTGTTTTCCCTGCAACTTTTGACCGAACTTAATACCAAGTTCTGTTTTTTAATTTCTGAACATTTCTAAACTATTTAAATGGAGTGAAAAATGAAAACATGAATCAAACACACACACACACAGACACACACACACAACTTTATAAAGTCTTCTTGATATGCATCCATAAATCACAAAAATAGATACATACACTGGGCAGAACTATCATGAGAGAAGAAATCTATGTATAAGTGCCAGAGGAATCAGCTCTGGCCCAATTCCTTGTTGATATTGTTGACATTTATCTAGGTGTGTCCTGATAAAACATATCATTCCATTAACAACCAGTCATTACCAAAATAAGGAGGCAGAGAAAAAGTGCCCTGCTGCATTCTCTTAAAATTAGTAAAGACCTTGCTAAATCAAAACCTACTTGTGAAAGAGTAACATGTAGATACCCCCTTTGAAAAACTGACATGGATCCCCACTAATTTAAAAGTTGTCACTTACAAACCCAAAGAAATTGGCTTATTAAAATGAACACTAATAGAGGGTTCTGTTGCTCACAGATGACAGGACAGGGGAGTGAGGGGAAGAAGGAATGAATGTGTATGTCTTGTGTTGCCTTTCATTATCTGAGAAGAAGCCTCTGACAGCAAGAGCCCCATCAGGAGAACGAAAACAAAACAAGTGTGGCAGGAACCACATTCTCCTACTTTATTAATATGTATTATATATAGCTCTAAGCCACTGGGTGCCACAAATAGGTGGATTATTCTACTCAAGTATATTAATTTTAAACAAGTGTATGAGAGAGGTTCAAGGACAACACCGTTTGGTATATTTTATTTTATTTTTTTGTGTGACTATTTGGAAAGCCCTTTTAGTCTGGCATAAGGCAAGAGAGCAGATTATTCTTTAAACAACTGAAAAATTCAGTGAATACATTAACCTACCTTTTCAGTGAGTCATCCAAATAACACTTCAGCAAATGCACACAACGCACACGCACGCACATGCACACACTCACACTTTCTCACTTTAAAAGTTTGACCTTGTGTTTCTCCATGCTATTGGTGACTGATCTCAGAAAACCTGTGGATATTAATAGAGAATATCCTATGTTCCCCTTTATTCTAATATAAACAGCAGGTAAAGCAATCTCCTTCATTCCCACCCCCTACCCCCGACCCAACCCAAAGCATGTTTAGTAATATCCTTCCCAATCTGACTCAACTTGGTTTCTTCTTGATTTGCTCAGCACCTGTCTGTCAGTCAGGTGCATACCATGCAGGGTTCATACCTCATTTCCATCCAAATTCATTTTCAGGTCCTAGGAAACCTTGGACTATAATGGCAACATCCCTGGCTTTGAATGCAAATGACATGACTGTATTTGCCAACTATGGCACTTCTTCACTGGGTGAATTTGGGTAAGAAAATTATATTTTCTGGACCTCAGTTTCCTCATCTTTGTCAGATTATTAAAAGTATCTTCTTCTAAGGTTTTTAGTAAAGAACTTAACCCAGTTCCTTCTACAAAGTGAAAATTCAGTAAATATTAGCCTTTACTCTTATTCTGTCCTATTGAACAAGCCACATGGCTCTGCTCTGCTCCTCTTCTTTCTGCTTACCTTCAGGACAATGATATTTTGTCCTCATCCCAGAATTGTCGATTGTTTAGAAACCCTTCTTTCCCATTCTTGTAATGCATCCCACTCATTTGTCTAAATTTCTCTTTGTCTTTATACTAACAAAGTGGTTTATTGAATCCCTCAAGGATGCAATTGCCTAGCAAGCCCTCTATAAAGTAAATTCTATTCATAGCTTGACCTGCCCAAAGCAAGAGATTTAAGAGAGAGGATGAGAGAAGGTAAAGAGAGAAAAAAGGGAGAAAAATCAGCCAAATGAAATGTGGAAAGAAGTTGAAGGGCTTGCAAGGGTTTGATCAAGCTTCAATCCAAATATAGTATGTGCAATGGCAGCTCCTACACTGAAATGTTTAAGGAAGTTATGAGAACACAGTCTGCAGAATATTCCAGACCCAGAAATAATCTTAGAGATAACATACTACATCCCAAACACTTTACAAATAAAGAAATTAAGGCATAAAAAGTTTAAATAATTTTTCTTAGAGTATGTAATTGGGTAATGACATACCCAAGACTTAAGCCCTACTTTAAATTAAAAAGTAAATTAAAAAAAAAAAAACTCTAGTTGCCTTATACCTAGAACAGAATTGCTATCCCTAAATCTTCATGTCCACAGATTTATTAACCTAAGAAGCCATTCATTCATCCACTGATAAGAAGTCATCTTTAATTTAAGGCATTTGCTTATCTTGTCAACCATAGATGGACTTTTCCTGAAGTAAGATTGTCTGCTGTGTTTCACTACAATCAGATCTCAATGTCCCCAAACATCTTCTGAAGCATTTTAGATTTATGTCACCCAAAGCCAGCCCTACATCCCCCACTTTGGTCAGTGGAGCAAGCAGCTGACTTATGATAAGTTTGAAAGAGAACAAAGGTTACACAACTCAAAACCATCTTCCAAGAAATGTTCATCAACTCTTTGATAACTTTATAGGGAAATTACTCTTAGACAGACATCACATTAAGTATTTCAATCAACTTCTTCTCATTTAAGCATTAAAAATAGACACTCAACATGTATTTTTGAAAGAAGAAATACAATTTAGGCACTATCTTCCACATTGCCATCAAAATAGGACATAAGTCTTTAGGACACATTTAACATATCCAAAGGCACTAGGTTATGCACGACAAGCCTGGATTCCAACCCAAGTCTCTCTGAAACCAAGCCCATTTATTTCACCTCCTACTTGACACCATTGTAGCCACTTCTCTGGGTCAAAGCATCATCTTCAGAAGGTTTCTTGAGTAATGGACACTCAGAGTAGACACTCATCAATCACTGTACAAAGTGAATATATTAGTGAACATTCATTGATTGGAGTACCTCATAGAAAAGAAGCATTTAGGGGAAAGGGGCTCAAACAGGTGAGTTTTGATTGAAAAGAAGGAGTCAGAATGGATGGGAAGCCTGAGCAGGCCTTGCTGACAGGGCCAGTGGCTGGGGCAGTGCCCAGTGCCGGCGGAGGCCCCAGCAAACCAACCATGGCTGTGCATTAGGGATAGACAAAGAGGCAAAGAATCACTCCACAATTCTCTATAGGCCAGCCCTGACATCCAACCATCATTTTAAATGTGAAGTGCTACTTGGGTCTGATTTTGAGGGTTTTGGTTTTCAGATTTCACTGCTATTTTCACTCTGAAAGGTCATCAGAGAGTACATTAGATGGAGATAACACTGTCTCGGCTCAGTGTGCTGCTTCTATAAGTGTGCCCTCCTGAAAATAAACTACATCTGGCAACCACTCGTGTGAATTACCTAAATAAAAGACTCACACTGTTAATGGAGCACTTTTGTACTAGAAAAAGAAACCGTTAGATTTGATGTTAAAAGAAACTGCTACTGTCACTCACTTGATTGATTGCATCTTTTATTAGGTCTTCACTGAATTATTTTATGGTATTTTTCTTTTTAATCTGCTCCCCTTTGTTGAGACATTAAGAATGTGTATTCTGAAAGTCGTGGTAAAAAATGTTGAGAAGTATAAAATTCAAGATCATAAAAGCCTTTTCACGGGTGGTATTATGAGCATGCTATCATGTGGAGTCTGGAAGGTAGGTGTAAATTTCAGGGAGTGAGGATTATGTGGTATAGGGAGGTGGGAGCATAAATTGGAGCTTTAAGTTGGTGAAAGAAAGGGAGTAAAGGTAAAGGCAAAGTAAGCCTGGGGCACATATCACAACCATTAACACTGAGGCCTCCTTCAGTCATGGCCTCCCAACTAATGGTTTCTGAAGTGGTATTTTCGAGGACCAGGTGTAAACTCGCTTCAGCAGGGTGTGCTCTGGTTGAGCCCCTTTCCCCTTTCATTACCTAGCAAAGCCTGCGATCAACCTGGCTAACACATCAGAAGATGTCCTGGGTTTAAGTATATGTACCTACATCCCTGGGGACCGTGCCGCGCTGGGTATAACTGGAGTACCTGTGTATCTAGAGGACAAGGCATTTGGCACATGATGAAACAGACCCAAGTGATGCACACAGTGAGAGGAGTGCAAGAGAAAGAGTTGTTACAGAACGCTGACTGGCTAAATGCATACATGGTGCTTGGGGCCCAGAGGACTCTGGGAGACAGCTAATAATCATTGTGACAGGCTGTCAAGCTTCCATTTTTCCCTTTCCTGTTTTGCATATTGACCCTGAACTGGGTGGCATGTTCATTTTCTATGCCTCACCACGTAGCATCAGGGCTGGGCCAGCCTTGGCTGCTATCTGTTGCTAACTAACGAGCTGTTGCCTTTGACAGTTGTGGCAGAACCCGCGCGCTTATATTTATAAATGTCGTGCACAGAGACTCGCTGGTAGGCAAGGCTGCTGAGGGTGCCACGCTGATGAGGTGCTGAGGATTTCAGGTGAGCGGGAGAATCTCATTAGCAAGGTCTTCCCTGTTCTCCCTGTCTGACTGTCAGAAAGCCAATGAGCCCAGCAAGTACAAACACAGCCACAGTAATGGTTGCTGTCTGCTTATACTTGGTGTGCTGGCCTACACTACCCACTGGCCATTCCCAATTCACGAACCAAAACAATTCTTGAATTCTGAACATGCATCATTGTTTTAGGTTGAAGTCCCCAAAAGCAGATGCCGAGACAAAGTTTCTGGGGAAAATGATTTTTAAGGAAGTGTTTCCACAAAAAAAACAGCACGGGGAGAAGGAAAATGGATCCACAAGGAGAGGAGGTTGTGGTAGGCAGAATAATGGCCCCCCTCAAAAAAGATGTCTGCTTCCTAATACCCAGAATTTCTGAATGTATTGCCTTCCAAGGCAGAAGGGAAGTAAGGTTGTAGATTGAATTAAGGTTATTAATCAGCTGGTCATAAAATAGGGAGATTATCCTGGATTATATGAAAGGACCCAATCTAATTATGAGAGTCCTTAAATGTGAAAGAGAGTGGCAGAAGAGTGGGTCAGGCAGATGGCAACATGAGCAGGGGTTGATGTCCTCCTGTGCTGCCACTTAGACTTTGGGGGCTATGTATAAGGACCAGAGAGAGGCCTAGAAGCTAAGGGCAGATAGCCCCCAAGGAAATGGGACCTCAACCACATGGAACTGAAGTTCTGCAAGGAAAAGGATTCTCCCATAACTCCTACAAAAAGGAACAATCCTGTCAATACGTGTTAGCCTAGGACTTCTGCAGGCAAGACTCCTGCAGAACTATAAAATTGTATGTTTTTGTTATTTTAAGTCACTAAAATTGTGATTTGTTACAACAATAGGAAACTTACAAAAGTAAAGACATGATATCACACTGTATACCATAGAGGGTAACTATTGGAATTTCCTGGAGGAAATCTGTTGGCGTTGTAAGGTCACACCTCAGAGTTTTTATATCAGGGAGCAGAATGCTGGGTATTATACCGTGGCACCCAGCAAGCATTGATTAAGGGCAAAGGGAATGGAGTGGCAGTGGAGAACCTAATTTTCCAGGAATTTCCTGCTCTCTGCATAGGAAAATATAGCATAAGAACAGATTTTGAAGAGGTTCAGATGCTGGCTGAAGAGAAAGCAAGCAATGAGAGCCAGTGTGGGAAAATAGCAAAGGGATACAAGGGGATGTGAGCAAGTGCTGATACTATCTGCTACAACCATCCATCATAATAAGTATGCATTCTCCAACAATCTGTCATGTAAATGAAACCACTAAATCGCACAAGAGATACAATACAAGCTTTGAAAGCCGCAGAGTATGGTCAAATCCCAACTTTTATTTGTGACCTTGTGTGAATTATCTACTCTCTGTAAGTCTTCATTTCTTTGGGTAGAAAAAAGATATTACTAATAGGCAACTCTCTTGCCCAGTCTCCATGAAGATTCAATAAGGGATTGAATGGAAAGCACCTTGCACAAAGCATGGAAATCAGCTAAAGTTGCTTCTCTTCCTCTTTTCTCCCTTGACCTTGGACTTGAGGACATACCTCAACTTTATCTGGCATAGGAAGAGAGATCAACATTGAGTTTTAACCTGTGTCTCATCATCCTGCATATATTTCTTTTCCTTCAGTTTCCGAACATGCCCGGTTCCTCCAACTTTGCAAAAGCCCTCTCTCTTCTTCAAAACCTCCTCTGGATGCTGAAATTCTCTTAACTTTTATAGCTGCACTTACTAAAACAATATTCCATACTCCAGTCTCTATCATCTCCTCTTCCATTTACTTTTAAATCCACGAGGGTCTGCCTTCTGTTTCGACACTCTAATATGTTTTTCTTTGAAAAGTATCACACTATTTTCCAAACCTACTGTTTCTTGAGCTCACAGTAATATGTGACACTACTGGCCACTGCCAAAATGTGTTCCCATCCTCAGTTGTTCATGGCTTACCCCCAGCTCTGCAGCTATTCCTCTCACTCTATTTCTCTCCAGAATGTTAAGTATCCCTCATCTGCAATCTTCTTTTCAGTTCCCACCTTAGACTCAATTTAACAACATCAATAACTGTAGCCAATATTGATTGGCATTTACAATGTGCCAGACACTAGACTAAGGACTTCATATGAATGAGGGGCTTACTATGATTATTCCTATTTTACAGGAAAGGAAACCAAGGTTTAGAGAGATGAGATGACTTGCCCAGAGTTAGCACAGCCCCTAAGTGGTTGACCCAGGATTTGAATCCAGGAAGCCTGACTCATACCCAGTATTTTATTTAGTTTCTATTTCTGGTTCCCCTGCCATCTGTAGATTTTCAGCTACCAAACATTTGCCAATGACCAACAAGCGTCTATCTCTGGGCTAATATGTCTGCTGAGTTACACACGTAGGTGCCCCTCTGCCTCCTAGACAGATCCTCCTGCATGCACACAGGCATTTCACTCTGTGTTCCTCAACCCCAACCTCACCCCCGTCAGATAACCTGCCCCGTGCTTCTTATTACAGAAGGTAGCTCCAATTCAGTTGCTGAATGGCATTCCAGTCTGTTGCTTTCTCCACATTCAGCAGTTACCAAGTACTATCAACTCTAACATGACAACAGCACTGGGACCCCTCTGCACAGCGTTGATTCAAGCCACCAACATTTCTGTGTAAACTACAAAGCTGATTCTTAACCCACCTCTCTGCCTTCTGTCTCACCCCAAGCCCACACTATTTCCTAGTCAGTTTTCCAATCCAGAAATGTGATTACAATAGGCTTTAATAGTTTCCATTAAATTCACAGGAAAGGACAAAGTCCAGGTTTGGCTGCCAAGGCTGGCTGAGATCTGGGCTTCCTCTGCTTTTCTAGTCTCATCTCTTAGGTAGTTCCCCTTTGCCATACCGAAATATTGCAGTTTCCCAAGAGGACATGTGTTCTCAATTTCCTGCCCTACTACACATGCTCTTTCTTCTGCCTGGGGCTTCTTTCCTTCCCTAACTACCTGGCCTATGCCTATCTATCCTTAAACACTCACTCGAGCCCAGAAGATTTCTCTGCCCTCAGAGAGCAAGTGAAAGGCAATCTCTTTGCACTTCCTCTATGATTCTTCCAGTACGCATTTTTCAGAGTGATTCTCACACCTGGTTATGTAATAATTCTCATTTTTATCCATCTCCCCATCTGGACTCTGTGCTCATGGAGAGCAGGGATTGTGTCTCATTTGGTGCATAACCCCATCCCCTAGTTCACAGTCGGAGCTCACTAAGTATCTGCTGAATGAAAAAAGCACAAATACATGGACAAATAAAGAGCATATCACGTTATGACTGCATATCCAGATCTCTAGGGTTCCCACAAACCCCTAACAAATGCTTTTCAGGTACTTACTATCCAGAAGATATCAGTGCAGATGTTGCTCTTGACACCAGATGGCAGTCACAAGCCCAAGCACCCATCTGGAAACACACACCTGAAAGTGTTTTAGCTGAGACACTGTCACAAAGAGAAAGGGACACAACCATCTGTGAGGAACAATGTCCGTGACTCCACTTACAGTGGCATGTAGCCACTCCACCTAATAGCCAAGGCAGTCCAACAATATTTTGCACTTCAAGATTAAATCTGAGAGGATACTGGATGAAGAAAAGAGGAGATTTCCAACTGGGGCAGAGGAATCCACTGTCTTCTCTGGAAATTGGAACAGGGTTTTTTTTTCCCCCAAATACAAAAATTACACAGGGCAAGGAAGAGGGATTCAAACATCCCTCCTTTTTTTTTTTTTTTTTTTTTAGATTCGATCCAGGTCTTCCTTGGTGAAAGTCACAAAACAAAGGAAAAGAAAAGGACGGGATACGGATTTTTCATTCTTCTGTTTGCTAACTGTGCTGTGGCAGGAAATTGCTGCTAGCAACAATGTTATTATATAGAACATAAAGAACAGAGCACCCCAAGAAGTGCTCTATTTATAGAGCAAATACTTGGATACCATTGTGCAGTCTCTTGCCAATGGCAAGGAAATACACATGGCCTGGTGGAAACAGCCCGGAAGGAGACCAGAGTTCCAGGACTAACTCTGACTTTCTTAGCTTCCCCAGCTAGCATTTCACCAGATTTCTCCTCGCAGTCTGCAAAAGAGGAAGTGAAGCAGATGGTCCTTAATTCCTTTAAAGCTCTAACTTTCTGACATCCTCTCCTTTGATTCTCTCTCAGCAGCCAGAGAGATCACTGTCCACAGTGAAGCCTGGAAACCAGCCAGAGGAAGACGAAGAAACATCTAGATGGCCTAAGCAGTTGTGGCATAGAAGCCTCAAGAATGAGATGGATGGACATGATTTCAGTGACATGGTATGATCACCACCCTCACTGTCATGAGTCAACTGTGGCTCTGCAGTTCATGGTAGCAAGAGATTTTAGCAATAGAGGGAAAGAAAAAGAATGATCTTGCATTACAGATCTCCCGTTTCCTCCCATTCTAAAGGCTTGAATTCTGGATTTGAGAACAGCCAAGCTGAGAAGTTTGGTACGTGGGCTGGTGAGCGGCTAGCCAGCTCATCTTTCAAATACACCCACCAAGTAAGTAGTTAACTAAAGCTATTTAAAAAAAAGAAAGAAAGAAAGTAAAATGCTGTGTGCGTGGGAATGAAAGAAGACCATTGACAGAGAAAAGACAGAAGTCTGACCGTGCTCAGGTTCTGAGAAAGGAGTAGATAAAAAAAAGTCCATTCAGGTGACCTTCCTGGTCCCAGATTTGAAAATGCCCATTGTAGCAACTATACAGCAGTAAAAATGGGACAGGTTTTTAAGGAGACAAATAATAAGTTACTAACACTTTTTTAAAAAACATATATTAAACTATTTAAAGTCAGCACATTGTGGGGAACTCAGAGGAGCTCCAGAACCTGACAGTCTCAGACTCTAAAAAGAGTGAGCAAGTTCACACATTCTCAACCCTCTCAGCAATATCCAAATAAAAATAAACCGCTCAGGGACCTATAAAAAAGGATGCATCTTTGTATAAACCCCCAATGAAGACTGCGGTCAGGGGCACAGCCTTCTTACTATGTCTTCTTCCCTCTTTCTGTGGTTTTAGTCCTATTTATGGACATATGCCTAATGTATGTAATTTTACATTTTCTTCTCCAAAACCTGTCATCTATGTGCTTAACAGATTTTTTTTTCACTGTTTGAACAACACGTGAAAAAGAAGGAAGAAAAATCCTGAGCCAAATGGTATATTGTCCCTCCTCAGGGGCCCCTGTGAAACGTGCAGTCACAATGTGCTCTTCAGTACCCTCAACATGCTAAGATAAAAATGTTGCAATTTGTATCTAACTTTTGTGCCTCTAGTCAAAATACCATATTTACTGCTGCTTATTTCATTTTCCCTTCCAGGCAACATGGTGACTTTCTCAGGGAATCCCTTTAGGGAATTTATCGTTCCTGCTGGTATTACTATCTTGTGCTTCTGCTTTATTTTGTTGTTGCTGATAATGTGGTTTGCGGCAGGAAACACACACCCAGGCTTTACTGTGTCATTCAGTGTTGAGACTTCCTTTTCCTGGTGCCTCCTGGCTCATTTCCCTGACACTTGCCTATGTAACAAGTCTGCTGCTGGCTCCCTTCTGCACGGGTCGCTGTCATTTCCCTGATTCAAGCTTCCTCCCTTGCTTCTTCTCCTTTCCTTGGTTTCTTGGTCCCAGCTTCCTAGACACCAAGCCTCTGCCCTAACACCTGGCCCACACCCTTCTGCCTGGGGCCATGGATTCAGTCACTCCCATCCCGATGCCTCCACACTTCGCTCCAGAACCTTTATTTAAGTAGGGAAAGCACAGCACCTTCATACATACAAGCCTGAATATAAAGCAGTGAGATTGATTCTACAAATTTCATACCAAAATAAAGTTTAACTGCTTTATAGTCATAGTCTATATTTGTCTGTTTATATTCCTATTTATACATGCATATAGAGATACTGTATTTAGATTTTTATTTCCTTCCCCTACAACTGTCATTCTATTTTTAACAGATTTTTTCACTCTTCAAATATGGTAAGAAAAGACAGAATTATGCAGGTAAGTTGCTCCTGTTATAGAACAGGTGGAAGCCAAGAGCACATTAAAAAAAAAAGTGTAATTTCCCTCAAGACTATTCTTCAGGGATTGGATTTTAGAAAATGAGCCTAACAGAGACAGAATATCTATATTCTTATCTCAATTCTGACACTAATAACCTGAAAATGAGGACTGTGGGATTAGGAAATTTAGTTTTTTACACATTTTGGGTCAGGCAATGCTGAATTTTGAGGTCATAACCCTCACCTGTAATTCAGGCCTTTTGGGTATTTAATGCTAACGGTCATCCTCAGACATTTCACCCACCAAACCTTCCCCTAGGAAGGCTGGACTACCTCTAAGTGAGAAACAATGGACGATTTCATCTTCATGATTTCAGTCAAACGGTATGCATGGAGAATGGCTTTAGATTCCTACTCTTTGTGAAACAGGAAGACAATGCGATGGATGGCACAGTGCAGTGATTTCTAAGATATTGATTAATCTTGGAACATTTGGGGCCTACTTGCTAACAATTTTGGCAACCTACTAATTTTTCCCCCAAACACATTCTCCTCTTCCACAAAAACAGGCATTTGTATAGGGGGGTAGAACAACAAAAATAGAAGAAATCCAGATCTATCAGAGATGTTGAGTAGCAGAACCACCCTAAGAGACTGGACCAGCCAGACTAATACTTCCTACTCAAGTCCTGTTTTGGAATTTCTTTGCTATAGCAACATAACCTTTACTTTGGCTTAGCTTGATTCAGAAATTAGCACCTGGAAACAGGATACTAAGTAACAAAACCTAAACTATATTTCTAAACTGATTTAGAAATTAGGTAGCAGGCAGGGAAGAACTAGATATTGCCTGCTGGTCTTCTATATTCCATGTCTAGTCTGGTAACTTAAAGCGTTTAGCAAAACTTTCACGTGTGTTAACTCAGAAAGCAGGCTACATGCCCAAGGGGCCTATAAATTCTAGAGGAAGTGGTGGGATTAGTGGTGCCTCGCCACTTTTAATAAGATACCTAAGAAAGAGAAGATGGCGGAGGAGTAGGGGACCCCTTTTTCCCGGTCCCCTGAGTTGAGCTGGATAGGTACCAGACCAGCAGGAATATCCACAGAATCAGCCTGAGACGCAGGAAGATACATCTGGATCTCTACAAATGAACATCTCCAGCGCTGAGTATCGAGGTACGAAGCGGGGAGCCGTGAAACCGCGCACAGATATCGGAAGCTAAACAGAAGGGGGAGGGAGCCGCCGTGTCAGGGCGCCGGGAAGCGGTAGCCACCTGCAAGGGGGAGCGGACAGACCGCGGACCCGCACGCTTGAGACAGCAGGCTGAGAAGGGAGCTCCGGGAGCGCACGCGGGACGGCTGGCGGTTGGCGGGCCACCTGCACGGGGGAGCAGGCGGACTCGCGGACGGCACCCGCGAGACAACAGACTTAGAACGCGAGCTCCAGGAGCGCGCGCGCAGGGCGGCTGGCGGGCCACCTGCACCGGGGAGCGGGCGGACCGCGGACCCGCACTCTGGAAACGGCAGACTGAGTCCGTGAGCCGGGAGCGTGCACCACCAAGCATCTCACGGAGCTCCGGAGCTCCGGTGTGCTCACTGGATCGAGGCTGAGACCGGGAGCTCCGGGAGCGTCCGCGGGGCGGCTGGCGGCTGGAGGGCCACCTGCACGGGGGAGCAGGCGGACTCGCGGTCAGCACCCGTGAGACACCAGACTGAGACGGGGAGCTCCGGGAGCCCGCGCGGGGCGGCTGGCGGCTGGCGGGGTTGGAAACACAAAGGACAGAGACGTGCCGGCCCTGGAAGTGAGGGCTGGGACGCCGGGTGTGGGGCGCACAGCCCGGGATGCTGCAGGGTTGAGCAGCACCAACAGAAACAGAGTTAAAGTGGCCAGAACATCAGTGGAGAACGATCCGCGATCCCTCTGTTCTGAGACAGAGGCTGAATTTCAGCCGCTGCTGCTCTCTCAGAAGAGGCATAGCAAACCGCCAGGGAAAGCCGCCAGAGAACAAAAGCCCGGAAATACCGGCTCACAGGGTGCCCATCCCCATCCCCCCTCGCAAGGGACACAGAGACTCTACCCAAACAGGGTTTTCTGAGTACCGGCAGGCAGGCCCCTCCCCCAGAAGGCAGGCTGAAAAATCAAGAAGCCCACAACCCGGAGCGCCTGAGTGGCGCAGTCACCAAGCACCTGTCTTCGGATTAGGGTGTGTTTACAACGTTCCGGAAAGGAGTCCCTCATCGGGCTTCTCCACCGGGAACCTGCTTCTTCCTCTCCCACTCCTCTGCTTGGGTTCCCTTTCTTGCTGACTGTCTCTCTCTCTCTCAAATAAATAAATAAACTCTTTAAGGAAGAAGCCCACATCCCTAAGATCTCTATAAAACAAGGGCGCACGGCCTGGGTCCCAGTCAACACTTGGGCTCTGGACAACCCTGCAATCTCTCTTCATCAGAATGACGAGAAGGAGAAGTCCCCCCCAGCAAAGAAAAGATAATGAGTCTGTGGCCTCTGCCACAGAATTGGCCTCGGCCACAGAATTAATACATATGGATGTATCCCAATTATCAGAAATGGAATTCAGAGCAACAATGGTCAAGATGATGAGTAAACTTGAAAAAAGCATCAGAGAAAGCGTTGCTGAGAATATAGAATCCCTAAGGGCAGAAATGAGAGCGAATCTGACAGAAATTAAAAATTCTATGGGCCAAATACAGTCAAAACTAGAGGCTCTGACGGCCAGGGTCACCGAGGCAGAGGAACGCGTTAGCGAATTGGAGGATGGGTTAGTAGAAGAAAAAACGAAAATAGAAGCTGGTCTTAAAAAAATCCACGCCCACGAATGTAGATTACGGGAGATTACTGACTCTATGAAACGATCCAATGTCAGAATCATCGGCATCCCTGAAGGGGTGGAGAAAAACAGAGGTCTAGAAGAGATATTTGAACAAATTGTAGCTGAAAACTTCCCTAATCTAGCAAGGGAAACAAGCATTCGTGTCCAAGAGGCAGAGAGGACCCCATCCAAGCTCAACCAGGACAAACCTACGCCACGGCATGTCATAGTGCAATTCGCAAATATTAGATCCAAGGATACAGTATTGAAAGCGGCCAGGGCAAAGAAATTTCTCACGTACCAAGGCAAAGGTATCAGGATTACGTCAGACCTGTCTACAGAGACCTGGAATGAGAGAAAGGCTTGGGGGGGCATTTTTAAAGCTCTTTCAGAGAAAAACATGCAGCCAAGGATCCTTTATCCAGCAAAGCTGTCATTCAGAATTGATGGAGAAATAAAGACGTTCCAAAATCGCCAATCATTAACCAATTTCGTAACCACGAAACCAGCCCTACAGGAGATATTAAGGGGGGCTCTATAAAGGTAAAAAGGCCCCAAGAGTGATACAGAGCAGCAAGTCACAACCGATACAAAGACTTTAAAGAGAAATGGCATCATTAAAATCATATCTGTCAATAATCTCTATCAATCTAAATGGCTTAAACTCTCCCATAAAACGCCACAGGGTTGCAGATTGGATAAAAAGACATGACCCATCCATTTGCTGTCTACAAGAGACTCATTTTGAACCCAAAGATGCATTCAGACTTAGAGTAAGGGGATGGAGTACCATCTTCCACGCAAATGGACCTCAAAAGAAAGCTGGAGTAGCAATTCTCATATCAGATAGACTGGATTTTAAACTAGAGGCCATAGAGAGAGATACAGAAGGGCACTATATTATTCTTAAAGGAAGTATTCAACAAGTGGATATGACAATTATTAATATATATGCCCCCAACAGGGGAGCAGCAAGATACACAAGCCAACTCTTAACCAAAATAAAGAGACATATAGATAAGAACACAGTAATAGTAGGGGACCTCAACACCCCACTATCAGAAATAGACAGAACACCCTGGCAAAAACTAAGCAAAGAATCAAAGGCTTTGAATGCCATACTCGACGAGTTGGACCTCATAGATATATATAGAACACTACACCCCAGAACCAAAGAATACTCATTCTATTCAAATGCCCATGGAACATTCTCAAGAATAGATCATGCTCTGGGACACAAAACAGGTCTCAGCCAATACCAAAAGATTGAAATTATCCCCTGCATATTCTCAGACCACAACGCTCTGAAATTGGAACTCAACCACAAGGAAAAACCTGGAAGAAACTCAAACACTTGGAGGCTAAGAACCATCCTGCTCAAGAATGACTCGATAAACCAGGAAATCAAAAAACAAATTAAACAATTTATGGAGACCAACGAGAATGAATACACAACGGTCCAAAACCTATGGGATACTGCAAAGGCAGTCCTAAGGGGGAAATACATAGCCATCCAAGCCTCACTCAAAAGAATAGAAAAATCTAAAATGCAGTTTCTATATTCTCACCTCAAGAAACTGGAACAGCAACAGAGGGACAGGCCTAACCCACTGACAAGGAAGGAGTTGACCAAGATTAGAGCAGAAATCAATGAATTAGAGACCAGAACCACAGTAGAGCAGATCAACAGGACTAGAAGCTGGTTCTTTGAGAGAATCCATAAAATTGATAGACCACTGGCAAAACTTGTCCAAAAACAAAGAGAAAGGACTGAGATTATTAAAATTATGACTGAAAAGGGAGAGGTCACGACCAGCACCATTGAAATTGCAAGGATTATTAGAAACTTTTATCAACAGCTATATGCCAAAAAACTAAACAATCTGGAAGAGATGGAGGCCTTCCTGGAAACCTATAAACTACCAAGACTGAAACAGGAAGAAATAGATTTCTTAAATAGGCCAATTAACTATGAAGAAATTGAGTCAGTGATAAACAACCTTCCAAATAATAAAACTCCAGGCCCAGACGGTTTTCCTGGGGAATTCTACCAAACATTCAAAGAAGAAATAATACCTATTCTCCTAAAGCTATTTCAAAAAATAGAAACAGAAGGAAAGCTACCAAACTCATTCTATGAGGCTAATATTACCTTGATCCCCAAACCAGGCAAAGACCCCCTCAAAAAGGAGAATTACAGACCGATTTCTCTAATGAATATGGATGCCAAAATCCTCAACAAGATCCTTGCTAATAGAATCCAACAGTACATTAAAAGGATTATCCATCATGACCAAGTGGGATTCATACCTGGGATGCAAGCATGGTTCAACACTCGCAAATCAATCAATGTGATACATCATATCAACAAGAAAAGACTCAAGAACCATATGATCCTCTCAATTGATGCAGAAAAAGCATTTGACAAAATACAGCATCCTTTCCTGATTAAAACCCTTCAGAGTGTAGGAATAGAGGGTACATTTCTCAATCTCATAAAAGCCATCTATGAAAAGCCTACTGCAAGCATTATTCTCAATGGGGAAAAGCTGGAAGCCTTTCCCTTAAGATCAGGAACACGACAAGGATGCCCACTCTCGCCACTATTATTCAACATAGTACTAGAAGTCCTTGCAACAGCAATCAGAAGACAAAAAGGGATCAAAGGTATCCAAATCGGCAAAGAAGAAGTCAAACTGTCTCTCTTTGCAGATGACATGATACTCTATATGGAAAACCCAAAGGAATCCACTCCCAAACTATTAGAAGTTATAGAACAATTCAGTAAGGTGGCAGGATACAAAATCAATGCCCAGAAATCAGTTGCATTTCTATACACGAATAACGAGACTGAAGAAAGAGAAATTAGGGAATCCATCCCATTTACAATAACACCAAAAACCATGCGTTACCTTGGAATTAACTTAACCAGAGACGTAAAGGACCTATATGCTAGAAACTATAGATCACTTTTGAAAGATATTGAGGAAGACATAAAAAGATGGAAAAATATTCCATGCTCATGGATTGGAAGAATTAACATAGTTAAAATGTCCATACTACCCAGAGCAATCTACACTTTCAATGCTATCCCGATCAAAATACCGAGGACATTTTTCAAAGAACTGGAACAAATAGTCCTTAAATTTGTATGGAACCAGAAAAGGCCCCGAATCTCCAAGGAACTGTTGAAAAGGAAAAACAAAGCTGGGGGCATCACAATGCCGGATTTCGAGCTGTACTACAAAGCTGTGATCACAAAGACAGCATGGTACTGGCACAAAAACAGACACATCGACCAATGGAACAGAATAGAGAACCCAGAAATGGACCCTCGGCTCTTTGGGCAACTAATCTTTGATAAAGCAGGAAAAAACATCCGGTGGAAAAAAGACAGTCTCTTCAATAAATGGTGCTGGGAAAATTGGACAGCTACATGCAAAAGAATGAAACTTGACCACTCTCTCACACCATACACAAAAATAAACTCCAAATGGATGAAAGACCTCAATGTGAGACAGGAATCCATCAAAATTCTAGAGGAGAACATAGGCAACAACTTCTATGACATCGGCCAGAGCAACCTTTTTCACGACACATCTCCAAAGGCAAGAGAAATAAAAGATAAAATGAACTTATGGGACTTTATCAGGATAAAGAGCTTCTGCACAGCCAAGGAAACAGTCAAAAAAACTAAGAGACAGCCCACGGAATGGGAGAATATATTTGCAAAGGACACCACAGATAAAGGACTGGTATCCAAGATCTACAAAGAACTTCTCAAACTCAATACACGAGAAACAAATAAACAAATCATAAAATGGGCAGAAGATATGAACAGACACTTTTCCAATGAAGACATACAAATGGCTAACAGACACATGAAAAAATGTTCAAAATCATTAGCCATCAGGGAAATTCAAATCAAAACCACACTGAGATACCACCTTACGCCAGTTAGAATGGCAAAGATAGACAAGGCAAGAAACAACAATTGTTGGAGAGGATGTGGAGAAAGGGGATCCCTCCTACATTGTTGGTGGGAATGCAAGTTGGTACAGCCACTCTGGAAAACAGTGTGGAGGTCCCTTAAAAAGTTAAAAATTGAACTACCCTATGACCCAGCCATTGCACTACTGGGTGTTTACCCCAAAGATACAGACGTAGTAAAGAGAAGGGCCATATGCACCCCAATGTTCATAGCTGCATTGTCCACAATAGCCAAATCATGGAAGGAGCCGAGATGCCCTTCAACAGATGACTGGATTAAGAAGCTGTGGTCCATATATACAATGGAATATTACTCAGCTATCAGAAAGAACGAATTCTCAACATTTGCTGCAACATGGACGGCACTGGAGGAGATAATGCTAAGTGAAATAAGTCAAGCAGAGAAAGACAATTATCATATGATTTCTCTCATCTATGGAACATAAGAACTAGGATGATCGGTAGGGGAAGAAAGGGATAAAGAAAAGGGGGGTAATCAGAAGGGGGAATGAAACATGAGAGACTATGGACTGTGAGAGACAAACTGAGGACTTCAGAGGGGAGGGGGTGGGGGAATGGGATAGACTGGTGATGGGTAGTAAGGAGGGCACGTATTGCATGGTGCACTGGGTGTTATACGCAACTAATGAAGCATCAAACTTTACATCAGAATCAGGGGATGTACTGTATGGTGATTAACATAATATAATAAAATAAAATTAATTATAAAAAAAAAAGATACCTAAGAAAGAGATAAACTCAGGCAAGAATTTGCCAGTTTGAAAGCAGACATGGAAAGAGCTACACATCTGCCAACTGAGACACTCTTTGCCTGCAGTCTGAAATCTGTATCTATATTTAAGAATCCAGGAAATGGGGACTCAGAGGATTAGAGACACAGACTGGATTGGTTCTACACCTGAGAACAGCAGAACATAAGTCTGTTACCTGGAGCCTCTCTCAAACACCTCCCATAAAGATGTCTTGGCATAAGATGCAACCAGCTATAGAAATCAGTTAAAGAGTGTTGTCTTCCAAACCAAGCCCAACTGAAAAAACTGGAGGGTGGACTGACAAGAGATGCCAGCAAATAAAAGAAAATCAGCAGGCATAAGAATGATGTCTAGAAAAAAAAAAGAATCATTTACTGTTATTTGCCAGCATTAATGGCTGGAGGAAAATAGATTGAAGGCGTAAGTTTTTTTAGGAAATTGTATTACCAAAGAAACCACAAGTATGAGAGGCCTCTGGCCTGGTTCAGCTAGAGCAGACTACAAAAATTTTACTTTTCATTATCTACTTCAGATAGAGAAAAACTGACAAGTGAGACTCTTAAAAGGATAAAGATGGGATGCACAGGGGAAAATGGACAAGGGAACTCTCCCAGAAAGCAGAAACAGGGTGGGCAGATGGGCTAACTACAGACCAACTCTACTTTCTGCTCAGGCAGGAAGTGTTTATAATAACTAAGGACTGCTATGTTTCCAATTCTTCTGTTTTATGAATGGGATTTTGAACTGTAGTTATCATATTTTAGGCTGATAATTTGCCTATTGGTTTATAGTCACTAGATCATGAAGAATTTCATCTAGACCTATTAAAGAAAACTATCCATCATCAGACAGAGTTCCTAAAGTTTGATCTGATGCAGTAATGGACGGGACTTTGGACTGTCTCTCTTGGGACGCAAGAAGATGGTAAAAAAATGTATATAAGAATATTCAGGGGGTCACAGTGGCAGATTGCTAGCTATCCCTCAAAATCTGCCCTCATATACTTTCATGGCCATCCAGCTAGAAATGACATTTTCCTACCTCCATGGAATATAAGCAGAAAAAAAATGTTTACATTTTGAAACTTCATTGTCTCTTTATTAAAAGGAAATCTCCTGCTCTGGATTTTTCCACTTCCAATAAACTGGAACACAGCCATGTTAGCATCCCAGATCCTAGCTGGGCCCTGGCCAATTAGAACGACAATCTAGACGATAGTGAATATGGCAGAACAAGACAGAAAAAAATATGGGTTCCTTGAGGACTTTGTCCTTCATGAGGTATAGCTATCCCTTATCACCCTGGCCGGAACTGGTTGAAGAATTATCTAAAAGTAAACTCCATCTTACTTAAGCCATTTTATTTATGATTCCCTCCACTGCAACAGCTTAGCCTTTGTTACAACTAATGTATCATTCACATTTCTGTCCCTTCTTAGGGACTATGGGGCTTTCTTGTCTAAGGTAGGACAATTTTAGGGAGTCTTCTCCAGAAATAAAGGAAACCACCAATTCATAGAAAACTAAGGAATTAAATGGATGGGGGTGCCTGGGTGACTCAGTTGGTTGAGCATCTGACCTTGGCCCAGGTCATGATCTTGGGGTCCTGGGATCAAGCCCTGCATCGGGCTCCCTGCTCGGCAGGAGTCTGCTGGTCCCTCTCCCTCTGCCCCTCCCTCTGCTCATGCTCTTGCTCGCTCTCCCAAGTAAATAAATAAAACTTAAAAAAAAAAGAAATTAAATGGATGAAAAAAATCAAACTGAGATCTATTTTACACCTTAATGAAGACTACAGATAACTACTATGAAAACACTATTGTGGAAATACCTTATTGTCCTCTTGTGTTTAATTTCATGGACCCTGTCTGCTTGCTTTCATTGTTAGAGTAATATGATCTCATCCAACAAAATAATATGTATTTATTGTGCAACTCTTACATTGCAAGCACATAATCCTTCCCTAGATTAGAGAGAAGATGGGAGAGGTTGTGTGCTACATTCAATTCCATAGTGGACAATAGAAGAAAGACTCCCAGGTAGAAGACGGGAGCCTCTGATGAATGGGTAAGAACAGTAAATAAGGCTCTTAGGTCAGTAATCTCTATGAGTTCCAGAAAAGCAAAACATCGACAGCATGCACCATCATTCAGCACCTCTCCATTTTGTTTCATCAGGCCTTTTGTACTGTTTGCCCTTCCTAAGCCTTCAGAAAGTCAATCAGGCTGAAATCATAAAGAAATAAATTAAAAAATGTCCAAAGACAGCAATGGATTAGAGAAAATGATGATTATATACTTGAAATCTTTATAAAGATTTCCAAAAGGGGTTTAAAAATTTTTCTAAAGCTACATTTAAATTTTTACAAGTGAGCACTCCAACTTACAGGTGGATAGGGGACAGTGAACATAGAATTGCTTGATCCAGTAGGTTAAGTAGTAGGCAGAAGATAATAGAGAATAAATTGCCAGCAGATGTTGTTGATGGTTCAGAGCCTGAGACTGCCAAATAAGAATAGGCTGTTGGGATATCATGGAATATAAATGACTTTCTCACTCTGGGTGATTTAATTTCACTGAGTTGAAACTTGCAACTATTTATTATGGTGAGCCCAATATAGCTGAAAAAATTTTAAAGTTTTAAAAGTATTTATTTACATGGAAAAAGGTCAGTGTGGTGGGTGCAATGATGCACACCAAGATCCCCCCCCCTCACCCCACCCAGGACTGAATCAAGGACATTCAAGAGCCTGCTCTCAGCTGAGTCAAGTCACATATCCTTCCTGAGGGCATCCTTCATCCAGGACTGGTCTATGTAGACAGTTATAAGAGCTCATCCCCCTGGTTCCAGTTCAGGACAACTCTAGGGAGCCACTGCAGTCTTTGCCATGACTGCATCACAGTTTGACCTCCCCCTATATTCAGTCCAGCTTCCTTCACTCCCTTCTAAGTGCTAATCCAACGGCACTCTCCAATAAGCTTCTCGCACCCAAATCTCCACCACAGAGTCTGCTTCTCAAAAAGCCCAACCTGAGACAAAGGGATAAGAAGGATAGTCTATCACCTACCGCTAAAATAGAAAGTTAATCATTCTAGACAGACAACTAACTATAAAATCCTTAGTTACTTTGCACTATTTTTTTTTATTTTTTGAGTACAGTTAGCATTTGAGTTACATTAATTTCAGGTGTACAACATAGTGATTCAACAAGTTTATAAGTTATGCTATGCTCACCCAAGAGTAGCTACCATCTGTCACCATACAATGCTGATCCAGTATCATCAACTATATTCTCTACAATATTACTTACCTTTTATTCCTGTGACTTTCATTTCATAACTGGAAGCCTGTATCTCCCACTCTCCTTCACTCATTTTGCCCTTCCCCTAACCCCCCTCCCTCTGGCAACCATCAGTTTGTTCTCCATGTTTATAGATCTGATTCTGCTTTTTGTTTGTTTATTCACTTGTTTTGTTTTTTTATATTCCACATTTGATAAAAATTATATGGCATTTGTCTTCCTTAGTCTGACTTATTTCACTTAGCGTAATACCCTCTAGGTCCATCTACATTGTCATAGATGGCAAGATCTTGTCTTTTTAATGGCTGCATAATATTCCTCTGTGTGTGTGTGTGTGTGTGTGTGTGTGTGTGTGTGTGTGTGTGTGTAATTATGCATCTTTATCTATTCATCTATTGATGGACACTGGGCTGCTTTCATGTCTTGGCTGTTGCAAATAATGTTGCAGTAAACATACGGTTGCATATATTATTTTAAATTAGTGTTTTCTTTGTGTAAGTACCCAGCAGTGGAATTATTGGTAGTTCTATTTTTAATTTTTTAAGGAAACTCCATACGGTTTTCCATAGTGGTTATACCAATTTACATTCCCACAAATAGTGCATGATTCTCCACATCCTCACCAACACTTGTTATTCCTTGTCTTTTTGATTTTAGACATTCTGACAGACATAGGTAATATCTCACTGTGGTTTTGATTTGTTTGGAGTTGGAGTAGGTTAGGGAAAAGATGGAAAGGAGATGCCAAGCTCTCTTGACAAACTGTTTATAACTGAAGCCTCTTCCTTCTCTTCCCTCCTGCTAACCCTGAATGGCCATCTATGCCCACTGAATGTCAGAAGCCCAAGTCCTGACTGAGGGGTTGTTTTTCAGAGTTTACCAGAAGGCCCTTGAGATTCTCTTCATTTCTCAGTTCTCTGGAAGAGGAAGCTATCTCTGGTCATATCTCCCAACTCCCTCAATGCCCGATTCCTCCACATTACAAGATGATGGAGTAAAAACTGACAAACACCTAGCTATCCCATAGGGAGAAGAGGGAAATTTTGTAGCCCTTAAACTTGGGCCCATGAGGTTCTCTTGTTCTCTTTGCCTCCTCAATTGTCCTTTACATAGTTTGGGATGGGAATGAGAGGGTGCTGGAGTAAAGGTCAGAGTTCTTGAGCTAATAATCTCTGATGGAGTTTTCTGGCCCCAATTGTTGCTGGCTCTTAGAGGTTCTCTCTTTGAATTTGAGTGTACTTAATGGCTCTTTGTTCTAAGAATACTGATCAGCTATTCTGGGTCACCAGGAAAATCTTACTCAATATCTTCATAATATGAAATTGGCACTTAAAACCACTTCTAAAATCTGCCCCCCCAAAAATGCCTATTATCAAATTAGTCTAGATTGTATAGTGAAGCAATGCAGATCCCCTGAATTCAGTACTTGAATTTTCAAAGTGGTTGTTACATTGATTAATGTATGAGAAAAGTGTTGCTTCCTCTCTTCCCTTTGTATTTGTAGAGACAGAATAGTATGATAGAAAATTAGATGATGACTAGAACACCCACATAACTAATCCCTTAGCAGTTTGGTGGGGCATTCTAAGTACATGCCCTATGATTATAGCACAAGTTGCTTGAAATGTTCTTTAATTATTCTGTTTCAATGCTACACACTGAATCCTGCTTTACACGAAATCCAGCACAACTTCAGGTTTTACCTCATAACTAGATACCATTGTTAATTTGCTTTTGTGTTACTTGAAAACAACCCTCTATTGTAAATAGTTTGCTTCATACAATTTTCCTAAACAACAACAAATTGAATCCTTAAAGGCATGTCTGTCAGAAGTCTATGAACTTGAAAAAAAAAATAAAAGAGAAAACAGCATCAGCCCTGTTTGTTAGCAACCACAACCTCGGTCCTCAAAACATCAACTTAAGAGAAGAAGAAGAAGAAAAAAAAGCACTATTGCCAATACAGTTTGGGCTCCCTTAATTTCATGCACTGTGACTTCAACAATTTCTCCATTTCTCATCTTATTTCTGTAAAAGTAGCTTCATTTAAAAGCAGGGAAACCACATTTCATGCTCTTCAGTTTCATTAAAGTTATACAAAAGGAGCCTACCAAAAGGAGCCTTTCCTAATTAAACAGTTGTAGCAGATGAAAATATTGAAATGATGAATCTGAAAGAAAGCTGACACTATATATTCCCCAGAATTTTTTATCATGACATGAAAAAAGGAACTAAAAAATTAAGATCTGAATCCTAGGATGAGGTGTCACATGTGTCATTATAAAAAGAAGAAATGAAGCCCACTGACTTCTTAAGGTAGTGCAGGTGGTTTGAGAGCACCAGAAAACAAAGGAATTTTCTCTGACCCTTCATTAGGATAGGCTCTGTAGCTTCTGGACAGGGGCCCTTCACCTATGTTGGGGTGTGATCAGAGGATCACTCTTGTAAACTAATGGCAGCGGCTGGTTGATGGCAGATGCCTTGGATTCCCACGAGAATGCTTTCATCATAATTCAGCCCGAGTTATAGAGTGTGCTGGTTAATGGGCACTTGAGATAAAGTGTTACCAAGAATAAGAGAGAGTAAAACTTAATGTGTTATTCCTCCCATCCAGGACCTGCAAAATAAGCTTGCTTGATTGACAGGCTCCTCTCTCAAAGTGGAAAGAGTAATGACATGCTTCTCAGAGGCTTAGGAATGAGACTGCATTCTAGGTAGTTTCTATCTCAATTCTGGAGGCATACAGAGCAAGGTTTATAAAGCAAAGACCATTTGTTCTGATCTTGGTAGTTATTTATTTCAGTGAGCTTCATTTCTTACAGCTCAGATTTGCAACCACTTACTGAGGTCTAATAAATAGTTTATAAATCTACATATGTCGTATGAAATTTTATGTTAATGAATTTGTGGCCTAATTATTCACTTTCCTTTTCTCTGTCTTGTATTATTTACAGGATGTCCCTAAAATGTGCTTTCTGACCCCAATCTTATTAAAACAAAAACTAGTTGATATGTCATTAGGTTTAAGTAATTTTGATTTCTGACTTCTTCAGTCCCTTAAGCTTTTAAAAAAATTTAAACATTGAGCTCATAAAAGTATAAAAGATTATGTTTTATTATCCCTATTCTTCAGATTACTTGAATATTGCAGACCACCATGTGAAGTTGCATATGTTCTGTTGTGCATGAAGACACCCTATCTAAGGGGGTGAGGGGTAGTCACACTAAAACCTTACAAAGCTTATGTTTGTATGTGTGTCAATAGATGATAGATAGATGATAGATAGATAGATAGATAGATAGATAGATGATAGATTGATAGATGATAGATAGATAGGTGTTTCTATATATATGCAAATATAATGACAACTTTTGACATAAGGCAATGAAATGTCTTGTTCAAAATTGTATATCACAACAATTTTCTGAGAGTTGAAAGTAGAATAGTGTGAAGAAGGGAAATTGTATAGGTAAGCTACAGTCCTGAATAATGGTGAAAAAGTTCTACTCTGTGTGAATTAGACACACACTCCACGTGAAAATAAAACAATATATATGGCTAATACTTACTGAAAATTTACTATGTACAAAATTCTGTTCCTCATGTTCTAGAAACAAGCCTTTTGGTAGATATTATCACTTTCTACATTTTATAGACAAAAATCTGAGGCTTAAAGAGACTAAGTAAGTCACTCCAAGGTGAAGTGATTATATGGTTTATCACCTAAACCAGAACATTTTTGAGAATGAAAGGAGGCACTAACTGGATAGGATGCTAGGACAGTAGGTATAAAAAGGGGCTGTCCTGGATAAACTAGAATACGTGTTATTCTATCCAATGATGCAGTGAAGCTGAGATTCAAACCCAAGCTGACTAACTCTAGAGCCTGGAACTTTAATCACCAAGATATACTTAGCAGTTACTTCCCTTATGAAGTCATAAGAAATAGAGGAATGATGTGCTTAAAAAGCATTGTAGTATAATGTATGCAAGTAGTCAAATATGGATAAAGTTGCATTGACACATACAAACAACTAATTGAATAGGATTAGTACCTTCTTAGGGGATGGGGGTCTAAAGTAAGCAAGCAATGTGAAAATTGAGTAGAGTTACATTTTACTTTAAAAGCTTCACAATGACCAACATCATAAATAGAAGAACTGACTCCAACTGCAGAATAACAGATTTCTACTCACCATCTCTTGCTCTTTCTCTCTTTCTCCCTTCGAAAGGTCTGCAGTTCAAGTCTGGTAAGTTAAACGAGCATGGCGTGCACTGTCATTGAATATGTCTGAGTAGAATAAAATCAGTGCTCTGGATGCATCAAGAAAATGAGAGGAAAAAAACAATAAAAAATAGATTAGATGACACTTACATAGAGGATGCATTTGAAGCGAGTGCATGAAGGATAATAATAATAATAATAGGCAGAGACTGGAGGTTAGAGCATACCAGGCTGAGAGAACAATGTGAGAAATGCCACCAGGATCATGAAAATACCTATGCATGGAACATCAGACCTGAGAAAGATGTAGTTAAAGAATAAGATTATGAAGTACTTTGAATGTCAGCTCGAGTTCAGTCCTCATTCTGTAATCAGTGTGTGGCAACCTTTGATGTAAGTCAGATTCAACCATGAAGCATTTTCTTATGATAGCCATTATCTAGCATTAGAGAGCCAGTCATAAAAGGAACAAAAGTTGCACCAGGAAGAAGTTGCTTCTGAGGCCTAGAAATGAATTTGAGGGTGAAATGTGGACTTCTGATTTTCATGTTATGCCCTTTGTTACTGGGTGGTTTGTTTGTTGTTATTGCCGTTTGTAGGAGACGGGAAGATGATCACAAACATACAAATTTGATTTCTTATAATAAAAAATTACATGCGCATATATAACCTATCTGCTCAGTACTCAGCGTAAGAACATCTGTCCAGGGGCGCCTGGGTGGCACA
>NC_048222.1:122900242-122915250 GCF_002007445.2 Ailuropoda melanoleuca
AAAAAAAAAAAAAAGAACGTCTGTCCAGGGTGAAACATGAACATCTGCATATTTTAAAACATTCCAAACCTGAGTCTCATGGGCACAGAAGTCAGGAACAATTATTATTGGTAATGGTGAGCCACTACAGGTTTTTGTGATCTGATCTATTTTAATATATTTTTCCTGACAATTTTCTGTAAAAGAAGGAAAGTTAAGGACTAGAGAATGTTTAGAAAAATTCTGCAATTGTTTAAGGATAAGTGGCATCAAAAGTACTTCCTAAATATAGACTGGCCAACATCTAATGCTATTCTCCTTTACACAAGCTTGCTGGAACAGCTTCACATAAAGTCTGAATAACAGAAGAAACTGCTGAAATGAAAAACTATACAAGCAAGAGAGAAAAATAATGATACAAGCAAAAGAGTATGTTGCTATACTCTGATATATATAATAATCAATAGACATAACTTCAAATCCAAACTCTGTCATTTATGTTCTCTCTAACCTCAGACAAGATACTAGACCTAAGTCTCAGATCCGTATCTGAAAAATGGGAGCTTTACCTGTCATTGATACCAGGAACCTCTTTCAATAGCCATACACCCAGGGGGACCAGGGGTAATTTAAACATAGGCAGAAGCCAATCATACTCACAGAAATTGGGAAAATTTATAGTCATGAATACTGGCTAGACATCATGGAAGTCGTGCATGGGCAGCTTCCATCCGGCTCAAACAATGGACAATCTGACCAAGATGTATGAAGGGACTTACAAAAGCCAATGATTTCTACCTCAGGATCAAACATTCAGTTCCAGAGGTGTTGATGAGAACGATCTTCTCCACAGCCATAGAGCTCAACCTCATATGTCATGTCTCCTTCCCACTAATATATTTTCCCTGCTTTGGCCAGCTTCCCACCCATCTGTGAAGATAGCATGACCCTAAGTCAATGCCCTTTTTTCTCAGTGTTTTCACAATCTCACTCTTAATCAAAGCAAGTTCCATGTAATGGATTAATCTAGATCTCACTCATCCCATGAGCAGGTACAGTATAGCACAGCAACAGAGTTAGCCTGCCTTCCACAGGCTGAAACCTACTCAAGATTCTCTGTTCATTTCTCATTCTCATGACTCCCAAAGACAACTACCTTGTGAGACTGTGTAAAGATCAAAGGGGACATATATAAATTCCCTACACAGAGTAGGCACTGAACAAAGGCCATTAATTAGGTTCTGGCAAATCCTGGCACCACTTTCAAATTATAGAACACATTTCTTTATCTGTAAGCTATACAAATAGTAACTTTCTTTAAGAGTTGTTACGAGAAGTAAGTAATAAAGTAGGATAACATATTTGAGTATGTTACTCACTTACAAAGGGTTTCTCTAAACATTAATTTTCTTCTTTCTAATTCCACTGCTCCAAAAAAACCACAATGCTTTGAAATTCTGGAAAGACTAAAAAGGAAGTGGACAGTTGGTAGGAGGGAGCTAAACTGTGAGTGTTCAAGCCATAGCGCTCTCAGTTCTGTATCTTTGGGCAACTTGCTTAACCTCTCTGTACTATAATTTCTTCATCTGTAAAGGGGATAACGATAGTATCTATATCATACAGGTATTTGTAGGATTAAACCAGATAAAATATATAAAGTGCTTAGAAAAGGACCTGGTACTTAATAAATGCTGAATGTTAACTATTATCGTTATTTTGTTCGACAATTCTTCTTTAGACTTTAGACCACTGCAAAACAGAATTAGTGGTGTGTGTGGTCCTCGATAGGACGGGTTACTTGTGTTGTTCTCAACTTTTATGAGTATAGAAAATACTGTCACTCTGACATTCTTAGATTCATTTACTTTCAGAGCTGAACTGTATATCACTCTCTGTATTAGGTTCCCTAGGGTGGCCATACCAAAGTACTACAAACTGGAATGGCTTAAAACAACAGAAATTTGTTCTCTCACAGCTCTAGGGGCTAGAAGTCCAAAATTGAGGTGTTAGCAAATCCATGATCTCTCTGAAGGATCTGGGGAAGAAAATATTCTTCTGACATTTACTGGCAATCCTTAGCATTCTTTGGCTTATAGACACCACCACTTTTGATTTCTGCCTCCGATTTAACATGGCACTCTCTCTGTGTCTTCACATGCCCTTCTCCCTGTGTAGCTCTATCTGTCTCATCTCCTCTTCTCATAAGGTACCCTAATGACCACATCTTAACTTGATTACATGCACAAAAACTATTTCCAAATAGGAAATTTGGTCATATTTCTGAGTACTAGATATTAGGAGTTCAACAAATGTTTTGAGGGAGCATAATTCAAACCATAACAGTCTCATAATACATATTTGTACATACATCTCATAATTCTTAACAAAAATTCTTTCAATAACATCCACCAAAAGCTTCTGAATACTGTATAAAAATAAAAACTAACTAATCCTGCTACCATGAAAAGGACACTTAGTAACACTGGCTTCCAAAGTTTGCTATAATCATCCATGCTACCTTTTTTCTGTTAAAAGAAAAAAAAAAGATTTTAAAAAGTTTCTGTATTTTAAAAATAACAGTAACTTTATAGTAACTGTTACTGTTAAATAACCAGGTACATCAAACCCCAAGAAAAGAACAATTTCCAAAACTTGATATGGAGAACACAACCTAAACTGTGTATGTATATGTGTGCTTGCTAATGCACACACATGCATAATATGCACATACATTATTTGCCTCTGTGTCCGTGGAAAAGATGGAAATGGTCTGAAATCAAGCAAAACAGATGGCTGAGTGGGCCGTGTGAATCTCATATATCTCAAGCAAGTTAAGAAGTCATTGTAGCATTTCAAGAAAAAAATCTATGAGCTCTTAAGTTTCTACACTTTGTCTTGTCTACTTTATGCAGCTTAGAATATTCACTTTTGAGATCTTCAAAGGTCAGGACTCTGAGGAGGACTTAAAATCTAAATGAAATAGTGCAGGAGCTTTAGTTCATAATACTACTCCTTATAAACCAGAAATACATTGGCATACTAACATAGCAGACAGCTGTGCCTTGTGTTACATTCTAGTTAAGTTTCTGAAAGAGTTTTGTAAAAGTTGAAGAAAAATAATTTTATGATCACCAGAAGTGCTTGCTGTTCTCCAAAGAATTTTATATTTAAACTTCTTGTAAAAGCAATGAATCCTTTGTGAACATTTGTACTGTATAAATGTCAATAATTGTTATCCTTTACATGGAGAACTACCCTGTATGTATGTTAAAAGGACAGCACCTTATGGAGACCATATTAATGTGACAAGCCTCAGCTCCCTTGGAAACTCTTATACACAAACACCAGATGGATTTTCCTAATACATTCCTTTGCAATGATCTCTGACTGTCATTGAGTACCATTTAAAAGCTTATCCCCAAGCCCATAAGATCTTTGAATATACTCAGTCATCCAGCTTGATCTTTTGCTCCTTTAATCTTTCCTGCATGGAATTCTGGCACCTCTATCAATCCCTATCTTTGTCCCTAGTATCCTTCGTAGTCTAGCTGTAATTTTCCCTTGAAGTTTTCTTTGACATTCACTGCCTACTCCACACCCCACCCTACCATATGCACAATATTTTTTTTCCATTTTGCAAATACCTATGGTGTTCATTATCTTTCATTTGACTTCTCATGAATTATTTCTCATAAAATAGTTATCTTGTCATAAGTCTTAAACTACCCACCAGTTTGATCGTTTTTGACAGTAATAGTTCATAGTCTATCACAATGCCTACCCAGTGCCTGAAAGAAAGCCTGTGCTCATTGTTATTTGAGGGTTATTTAATGTTATTTAATGTCAGACATTGTCCATATATAGCACTGCAGTAGGTGCCACAGGAAATAATAATAAATAAGACCCAATCTCTACCTCAAATATAATCTGTTGGGAGAGAAAGGGAAGACTCATGTAAATATAAAAGTCAGGCTACACTAATGTCAAGGAGGCTATAAACAATGGCAGGGAAGGGAGACAAAGCAGACTAGATGGCTTACAGTCATTAGGATCAAGATAGGGTTTGTGGTGAAGGTGGCTTTTGGAATGAACCATAAGAGGGGGTTAGAATTTTAATAGGCAGTAAAGGAAACCATTCAAGAAGCAGAGGCCAGACTGAACCCAAGATCCCTGGATGATTACTCCCATTCTGGAAGGAACTAAGCTACAAGCAATAGTAAACAGAGGTGGTAAACCTAAGGCTGGTTAGCAGAAGCAATGTTTTAAGGACCCTCGAGTCCAGCTGAGAATGTGCAAAGAAGTCATAATCCTCTGCATTCTCTATTTTGCAATCTAGCACGGGTCAGGAAGAGATATTTATTTTGACCGGTAACATTGAGTTATTAATACAGAATTACACTGTGTCTAAAATCCAAAATTAATTGAAAAACAAAGCCTGCATTAACCAAACTCGGGAACTTGCACTGTTATTCCTCAAAGTCATAAATCAGAACAAATCAGCACAGAGGCAACTGGGTTTCCTACCAAACATTAGTGAATTTCACCTAAATTTCTCTCTTCTAGGAAAAAAAAAAAAAGAAGAAGCAGCTTTCAGTTACCAACATTTGCCAAGAGGACAGTTAGCTCTAACAATGTAAATCTGTCTGCTCAGTGCCGCATGTATGCCTGCGTGTAGTTAGATAATTAATTGATAGTTTTCTCATCATTTGTAATGATAGTTCATTTCTAGAAGGAAGCCATAACATATCAGGTTGAAAGAAATTTCTTCTCCACAAAGACAAACATTTAGTTTTCATTCCACATTTTGTATTACAAATAACAGCTCGTTATATTCATCATGGTTCAAGCACACTCAGAGGCAGAGAAAGAGAATGATTAAAAATACATTTGATTTGTGTGTGTATATAGTTTTTAATAGCAAAACAAACAAACAAACAAAAATGAGCAACAGTGAACGTTTACAGTAAGTACCCAAATTTTTCTCAAACTAGTTATATGCATCTCAAACTAAACAGATTTTTAGATTTCTAAATATTACTTAGAAATCCTCATATTGATAATGGGAAAGTCATTTTGAGGTCATAATATGCATTTTCCTACAGGTCAAGAGTCAATATATTTTTCTATGCTTGGTTTAATCTAATTCCAAGTATGTCCTCTACTCAGGAGAATTCTATTTCTTTCAAAGATGTGTCGCTCTTCTGGATTTTTTCTGATATTCAACCTAAACCTCTCTTTTCTCTCACCCTATTTCAGAATAGTTCTAAGGATGCTAAGTCACAGAGGCCTACATTCTAATTGCTGAGATTTGAAGTTATTGTTGCGTTTTCTTTTCTTCTTTCTCTCTCTCTCTCTCTCTCTTTTTTCTTTAGCCACACTCTCTTTCAGCTGCAGAGGAACAGATGTTGAGCTTCTAATAAGAAAAAGCAAGAATCTCATAGGAAAACAGTCTCTCCTGTTTCTAAAAGCAATATCAGAACAGAGCAAAGATTCTAATATTTGACTAAGTTTTGCTTAGGAAATGAAAATCCTGTGGTCTCTTCTGTGTACATTTGCTGATGTTTTAGTCTAAAATAAACTGGCAAGGCCTTCTTAATGTTGAGATATATGTCCTCCCAGCAGCAATAATAAATTGTGCTTCATACCAAACATCAGAATTTCTCTTCTGTAATTAGTTTACTGTGCTTGTAAGCCTGAACTTACTACTTACTATATATAGAATGAGATGGAATACAGAAGTGCTCTCAGTTCATTCCATACCATAGAAAAATAAAGTTTAAAGTGCAATCAGGTACTTTGATAGAAAACCTCAGTTCTTTGATTACTTCTGAAGAAGTATATGCATTAATGTCAAATCATCACTTGATGTAAAAGCCCAGATTTTCCGATAAAAAACAGCTTCTACAGAACATTAACATCAGACAGATAAGCAGTTAAATGCCTTGTGCTTTGTGACTCTGACCAACTGGTATATCTTCTGATGAATGTGGGAATAACTGAATACCGCATTTTGAAACTGACTAGAAATTGGCTGGAATTATAGATATTAGATCATTTCAAGACAGTGGAGTCTAGGTTGGAATTAGGGGTCAGTAAACCCATGTTTAAAGCCTTTCATATCTAGTGTGTCTTTTTCTCTTTTACTTATTACAGCATCTAATACAGTATCTTGCATAGAGCTAATGTTCAATATTAATGTATTTTAATTATTATTCTTTTTAATGTATTAGAAAGAATGAGAGATGAGGGAATAGAGACAGCATTACAAAAAAACTCTTTGGAGAAATAGTGGCTGAAGGAAGGATGCAGAGGTCAAGGGAAGGGGCATTATTATTATTTATTATTATTATTATTATTATTATTATTATTATTATTATTATTTTGGGGAGGGATGGGAGACATCTTGAAATGGAAAGAGACCAACTAAGACTTGGGTGTGATATGAAGGAAGAGACAAGATGACTTATGCTACTGTCTGGGAGCTAAACAAGACCTGTAAATGATGATTGATATAGTACCCTATGACCTGCTCATAGTATAGTTATAATTGTGTTGTGCAATAGAAACACATGATAATGAAAGGAAATGAGTCCACAATGGGGGCTTGGCTTTGACATGATAGATGTCTATAAGAGGATAAAGCTAGGACATAAAGATCTATGCAAGGTGGTCCTTACAGGATAATGACTCTGTTACATACTCTTCCAAGACATTAGAGGGAATGTGGCCTTTCCTCCCCAGAACCTCAATGCTAAAACCTAGCTTAGAGACCCCAAAGGCTCCAGTCTTTGGGGCATACTTGGATAACCAGCCAGGCTTTGAGATCTGAAGAAAAGGAAGTGATTATAAAGCTGCCTGAGTGTGGAGGAATGGCTACGAGAGTCAGAAGTTGTAGTTACTATGTTGAAGTATTTTTAAAACAATGAGGCTGGATCATTATTATTACAAATAGACTGATTCCCCGGGAGTAATCACTGCCACTATCACTGCAAAAGAATGATTGTTGATGTAGAAGAAATATCAGATTTACTCTATGTCAGTTTGGAGAGCTAGAAGTACAATAGGGAGACAGATTCAAGTCAGTATTAGGAAGAGCTCCACAAAAAAGGAATTGTTGAGTTACGTTCTTGAAGTATTGAAGCAAAGGAATAAATATGTATTCAATTATTTAATGAATCTTAGACCCATTGCTTTCCATAGACAGGTTCTCTGACCCACCTCTACACCTTTGTTCATATAGATCAATTCTCCACTCTTCAATTTTATTGCTTTAAATAATTATAGCTAATATTCATTATATGCCAGGCACTGTTCTAAATGCATTATGCATATTGACTCACTTAACCCTCGAAAAATCCTATGATTATTGTACAATTATTATCGGCATTCTACAGATAAATAAACTAAGAAACAGAGAAGCTGACTTGCCTAAGGTCACCCAGAGTAAGTAGCAAAGCCAGGATTCAAACCTAGGCATTCTATTTCCAAAGTGCATTCCTTGAAGCACTTCTAGCATGTTTCCTCTACCCTCCTACCCTTTCCTAAACTCCTCTCCCTACATAGATGTGGTTCTCAAACTTAAGTCTGTTTCAAAATAACCTGAAAATTGTGTTCAAACACTGACTATTGAGCCCCACTACCAAGTTTCTGACTTAGAAGGTCTGGAGTGGGACCTGACTTTTTGCATTTTTTTTATTGTTATGTTCAATTAGCCAACATACAGTACATCATTAGTTTTTGCATTTCTAACTAATTTACAGGTGCTGCTGCTGTTGATGTTGCTACCCCGGGAACCTCACTTTGAAAACCAGTGTTCTGCAGAATTATGTAGAATCTGCAACTAATCTGGGGCTCAGGGTGAAGGCCATGCATTCCTATGAAAGAAATACAACAATTCAGGCACTTAAAAAAATTCATTTATCCCTTGTACAAACACCTAGCGTAGCTCACATCAGGACTGCCATTTGTAATACAGATTTCTTCTATTTTGTTCCTCTGCCATTCCTTTGGACATTATCTTCTACATAGTCAAAGCTGGGACTCAGCCATGTGCAGGTTCCATCAAATGGGAATTGGAAAGCATACCCAATAAATTAAGGTCCAGACCCAAGAGTGACACAGATCATTTTAACTCACATTCCAACTGCAAAAACTAAGCCATCTGACCATAGTAACTGCAAGGAAAATTTAGAAGCCTTCTATTATATTCAAAAATGGAACATGGATAAAATAGATTTAGTGATGAATATGCAATTTCTGCTGCAAATATACCGCTTATATTTCTACTTTGTCCCTTCTATACCCTTAACCGCACCGGATATTATATCTACATTTTATATTCTCATAGGGTCTAGAGGAGTCAAGATTTCCACATTGGAGGCATCAACCAATATGATTAATCAAATTATCCAGAGTAAGGTATTTAACCTACCCATAATTATTAAATTACTAAAGTATACTAATGACATCTGTCTTATCAATCATAAAGACATACTATAAAATATAATTATGGAATAATAAAAAATATTTTAATAGCTCTTCTGTTATGCCATGCAGTTCATTCTACCTAAATCATTCATTTAATCATCAAACAAACCCCATTTCAGATAAGGAAGTCCCATTTTTCAGGTAAAGAAAGGAAGCCATATAAAGATTAAGTGACTGGTCCCAAAAAATACAAACTTCAATGATAAATCATTTAATGTATGGACTGAACTACTTTCTAAGATGAGAAAGTTATCCATGTCCTTAATATTCAGTTTGAAGTTACTCCCTAAGAGATTATTGCAGGGATTCATAGGAGTCTGATTTGGAGGCATCTTATTTACTAGTCCTCCAGACTAGTTGAGGGCCAGAATTATCTGGAGAACTTCTAAAAAATCACCACTGCCTGGACCCACTCAAGACCAATTAATCAGCACCTCCAGGGTGAGGAACAGGCATCCATATACTAGTATGTGTTTTAATTCTGTAGATCTAACCAAGCGTAAGTATTCTACTAATGAAAGGG
This sequence comes from Ailuropoda melanoleuca, assembly GCF_002007445.2. Taxonomy (NCBI): domain Eukaryota; kingdom Metazoa; phylum Chordata; class Mammalia; order Carnivora; family Ursidae; genus Ailuropoda; species Ailuropoda melanoleuca. Next base: position 122,909,232 of record NC_048222.1, read on the forward strand.
TGGTCAGTGTTGGCTCAGGAAACAGGCAGCTTGTAAAGACCTAAATGCCAAGCCACATACCATGTAAATGCTTCCTGTCTTTAAACCCAAATGTATTATTAAAAGTGTTCAGTATTTCCATAAACCCAGATATTTTTCAGCACACATTTCTCAATCTCAGTAAGTTTTCTTTTAATGATTGGTATTCTATAACCTTGTCTCTCTTCTGTGACACACAACTCATACGAAATTCTTTTAGTAAGATATTTAATGAAAATGCCCTTGATTGGACACCAAGGTGGACACAGTAACAAATAGCACAAGCAAGTTCCAATATTGTTATCTGTGCAGTCTTGTTCCAATATTGTTTAAGCCTCTGTGTAATCCACTAGAATGTCTTCAAAACCTGGCAACAATTGCAACTTAGATCGTGTTTACATCTTCATTTCTGCCATCTATTCCTCTCAGGAGAAAAGAAGAAAGTATTTCTCTTTCTGGAAGAATAAAAGAGCTAGTAATTAAATATAAATTCTGCAGTTTATCTAAATTTTAATATTTGACCTGCAGCAGTGACTAATAGGTGTTCTTTAATATTCATCTTCCCCTTTTTCTCAGTGACAGAATCCCTGAACATTGGTTGATCACACGAAGGCACAAAATAAAGGCTGCCTGGAAGTTATATGAGACAGGACTAAGTTCTGGCCAATGGAATGTAGGCACAAACAATCTTCCAGACTCCTGGGAAGTAATCTTAAAGTGAGGGAATATGCCCTTTTATTTCTTTTTTCTTCTTCCTGATATCTGAAATGAAGATACAATGACTGGTCCTCCAACGGCCACATCAGACAATAAAATTGACATTGCATGTAGAGGTTGGCAAGCAAGTCAGAACTAATGAACCTGGATCCCCAGGGAGACTGGTACTGCCAGACCAGCCCAGGACTGCCTGCATTTCCATTTCTATCTGCTTAAACTCGCAATATTTTGGTATTTCTGTCACTTGCAGTGGAACCTAATCCCAACTAATACCTGACCACTTAAATAAAAGGTCACAAATGGATTAGCAAATGATTACAGAAAACATACACATTTAAAAGCAATCGTTTAAAACTGGTATTTTATGATGAAACTGAATAGACTGTTCTCTTTCTTGGTTGCTCTTTCCTTGAGCTATAAGAGGGAGACAAAAGGTGAAATATATAGCTCTCATGGAGGAAAATGTGAGAGTTTAAAATCATTTAATGTATGAAAAAACTGTTGCTAGGTGACTGTTGTCTGAAAGCTTGCTGAGGTGTGTTGGCACCTAGAGAAAAATGCAAGTAGGAGTAATGTTTCCTAAGTTTATCCCTTAACAAAGACGTCGTATTATTTTTAAACGGTGATCACTGGATAAACAAGAAACAAAAAACAGTTCTTTTCATGTAGGATAAAACAACTTTTCTTTGCAAGCAGCCACGTTCTCCAGAGGGAGGAGCAGGCACTGGCACAGGACCGTGATGGGCAGCTTCCTCATTGTTCCCCTCATTCCAGGAGCGCCACGCTGTCTCGGAGCTTCCAGGAGCAGCTGCCACAAAACTCAATTTAGCTTGTAACACCTGCCAGAGACTGAGTCGCTTGGGAAGAGGGGGGTCAGGTGCTGATGGTCCTTTCGACAAGGGGAGGCCCAGTCTGTTTCTGGTGACAATCTTGTGCCTCGTGTACTGAATGTGGTGATGTGGGAGATGAGGGGAAGACAGCCACAGAAGTTCTTCATGACAGCAGAGAGAGGGAGAGAGCAGGGAGACCAAGAATAGGTCAAGAGCACAGTGAGCTGCTGCCCTCAGATCAACTTACCACTTTGCTTACCCAGATATTCTGAAGATGGTAGAGAAATCACTTCTTCCCCACCCCCTTCCCTCCTACCAGACACCTTCCTAACTGTTCCAATCAGCTCAGAATTTAAACCTCTCTCCCAAAATACAGCTAAAACCTTCAGCTGAATGCAAAAGAAGATATTTGTCATCATTACAGTTTCAAGAATGGGAATCAAGTTGGTCCTATTAGATGTGAAAAGACTTAGTGAAGAAGGTTACAGGTCCAGGCTTAGTGTAGCAGAAGATTCTAATGGGAATATTAGAACTAGAAGGAGAAACTCTGACCTGTGAACACAGGCTTGCACTCACACTCTCCTTTGCTCCTCCAATTAATTTCAATTACCCAATTGCTGGTTTTGACCAAGGAAGTTCAGAAGACACCCACACCCGAACAGAAACATTTCTCAATGATGAAACAGCATAGTTTGGATCAACTCTTCTGCTAGCTTATAATTTACCTGAAGCCTCAAACATTATTCTGACCCACATAGGTGAAAAGGATCACATTATTGTGTCTATCCCTGTAGAGGTGGAAATATACGCAGACTCAAAGCAAGGAGACATTGCTGTTGGGTGAAGGCAGGTCTTTTCCCGGGTTTAGAATGTTTCAGACTGCACAGTGGGAGGAGAACAAAGTGCAGGCACCCAGTGGTGTTTCCAGCAAAGCTGGAGTTGTTGTCTCCCACTAGGCAACAGTATTTGCAGGATTGTAATTATTATTATTATTATTATTACTATTTGCTTTCTTAAAAGATCAGTTCAAAAATCCCGAACAATAATTTACCTCACAAGAATTTGCTCATTATGTAGTTATTCCATCCCTTCCGCTCTTTCAAAACCTTATTTTTGTAGCTAGGCATGAAATAATCTCCCAGAGTTTCTAGAGCAGGTCTTTTTCTATTCATGTGATTGCAAACAGAAACTCCTTATTCAAGAAGGAAAAGGTTATTAAACCAAGTGAAGGCCTTTCTCTATTGAAATAAAAGGACAGAAAAGAACTTTGACTGCAGCTGTAACTTTGAGGTGTGATGCGAGAAGTGTGAGCAGAGCACAGCTCCAAATCCTGCTGCCCAATCTGGCACATTGCCAGCAGTCAACTTGAAAGTCAATTTGTTAATAATTTAATTTGCAATATGTTTGGGTTATAGTTTTTAATATCTGCTTATTATTTGGGGGTGCCCAGACCTGCTTTCTAAATGAAATTCAAGTAAGTTATGCAAACTCTGAGCTGCTATATTCTGAGATGCTCATTTGGGAACAATCTTGATATTCAAGCAATAATTGCCAAGGGCATCTGAGGTCAGAACACCGATCAACTCCATGTTTATGCAGCCTTCTTTCCCTAACTCTTGAACTTTAGCTCACTTAGCATTGTTTTGGAGTAGGATTTGATGCTGATGCTATTGTAAAACAGAGTCCTATGATTTTTGCCATTCTGACGATCACTTCCCTATCTCCTGCCATGCCACAATCTGGAAAAATTTCTTTTATAAAACATAACTCAACCACATCGCAATCCAGAAATGTTACTTATGCTTTCCATCAGCCTTCTCCCAACACATAAACTGTCCCCAAAGCATCCCATTGCCTTGGTGACTGCAAGACCCATATAAATTATTAGCCAATACTCTGAGCACACCACAGTCATCACTAGGAAGTAGAGCAGAAAAGCCTTATTAAGCTATCTTATTGGGTGTGATCAAGAAACAAAATGAACTAATTATTATTTCCTTTCTTTTTCCAATGATTTGTAATTCCTGGATGAAACCTGAAAAATACCAAAAGGTTTCAAGGCAACCCTTTAGTAAGTGACCTTTTGCTTTCCCCATTTCATTTGCCCTAAGTGTTAATTGACTTTGAAAAAAGCAGTATATCATCTGTTTAGAAAAAAGAAAAGGATAGACCTGATTTGTGAACACCAACATCCTACTGCATCAAAGTGTTGTTTAAATCATCACCCAGCAGAGCTGAGAACAACTAGCCAGGAGAGTGAGAGAGAACAGATTTTTTTAAAAAAGAAAAGAAAAGAAAAAGGGCAAAATGGTCAAGAATGAAAGAGTACCACTGCCATCTACAGGGAGAAATGATAATAGCCAGCTATCAATTCAGCAAGCAGGGAAATGATTTTAATTATCAACCTGCATTGCCAGTAATTTTCCTATTCATTTCGTGTGCAGAGGTCACCTTTACTCACTCTTTGTTCTAAAAATGCATGGACTTGGTGGGGACAAATGGATGTGGGAGTTCATGAAAAGTGGTTCCCTTCTAGCAAGATGCTTCGGAGTTACTGACAGGTACATACGAGTTGGTGTGATACCCATGTAATTGAATAAAATGAGTTTATTCTGACATTCAGAGGATCACATGGGGGTTTTCCTTAGACCTCTGGATCCAAAATCTGTATGTCCATTTCTTTCCACATCTTTATGACATTTCTCCCTAACAGCATAACTTGTCTTACAGATTTTATTTTTATTTATTTATTTTTTAAATTTCCTCTTAGGGATACCTGGGTGGCTCAGTCAAGTAAGCATCTGCCTTCGGCTCAGGTCATGATCCCAGGGTCCTGGAATTGAGTCCCATGTCGGGCTCCTTGCTCAGCAGGGAGCCTGCTTCTCCCTCTGCCTACAGCTTTCCCTGCTTCTGCTCTCTCTCTCTGACAAATAAATAAATAAAATCTTTTTAAAAATTAATTAACTAAATAAAAATAATAAACAAAAATTTCCTCTTAAAAAATTTGCCATTTCTCTGAATGAAGTTGTGAAGATATTTAATATATATTAAAATAAAATAGTCTAGAAAATTGTGAAAACAAGAATAACTATAGCTATTTAAAAAGAAGCCAAATTTGGAGACATTATTACACGTATAGAGCTTATGGGGGTGGGAGGCCAAGCAAATAAGGGGGTTAATGTTTCCATTAATATTCAGGCCAGATACAGTGAGAAGACAGGAATTATTATGCTATGTTATTAATTGTTTTGGACATACAATTGTTTAATTTAAATGTAGGTTTAATTTAAAAATGGAATGTAGTATACAAGGAATAAAACTACATCTCTTAAAAGTATTCTCTTCCTTGGAAAAGAAAGTAGCTTCTTTCTCTTCTCAGCAGTCTTGGGGAAAGGATGTTTTGTGAATTACAATAGCAATCTTTACATACAGTATCATTTTTTAGTGGTTAATTAAAATGCAATTTGTGGCTTTGACTCAAAAAGCAGTATTTATTAAGAATTTAAGAAAAATACTTGTGTAAGAAAACAATTCCAACCGGTGATGGGTAGTAAGGAGGGCACGTATTGCATGGTGCACTGGGTGTTATACGCAACTAATGAATCATCGAACTTTGCATCGGAAACCAGGGATGTGCTGTATGGTGACTAACATAATATAATAAAAAANCTCTGTCTTATAAATAAATAAAAAATCTTTAAAAAAAAAAAAGAATTTAAGAAAAATACTTGTGTAAGAAAACAATTCTAACCGGTGATGGGTAGTAAGGAGGGCATGTATTGCATGGTGCACTGGGTGTTATACGCAACTAATGAATCATCGAACTTTGCATCGGAAACCAGGGATGTGCTGTATGGTGACTAACATAATATAATAAAAAAATCATTTAAAAAAAAAGAAAACAATTCCATTCATAAGTGCACCAAAAAGAACAAAATACCTAGGAATAAACTTAACCAAGGAGACCAAAAGACCAGTACTCTAAAAACTACAAAACATTGATGAAAGAAATTGAAGATGACAAAACAAATGGAAAGATATTCCATGTTCATGGATAAAAAGAATTGATATCATTAAAATGTCCTTACTATTCAAAGCAATCTACAGACTCAATGAAATTCCTATCAAAATACCAACAGCGTTTTTCACAGAACTAGAAAAAATAATCCTAAAATTTCTATGGAATCACAAAAGATCCTGAATAGCCAAAGCAATCTTGAAAAAGAAGAACAAAACTGAGGTATCACAATTCCAGATTTCAAGATATACTACAAAGCTGTAGTAATCAAAACAGTATGATACTGGCACAAAAATAGACACGGAGATCAATAGAACAGAATAGACAGCCCAGAAATAAACCCACAACTATATGGCCAATTAATCTTCAACAAAGGAGGCAAGAATATACAATAGGGAAAAGAATGTCTCTTCAAAAAATGGTGCTGGGAAAATGG